>NW_027331932.1:5191134-5476369 GCF_048418815.1 Hemitrygon akajei
GGAGGCAGATACACTAGTGAAATTTAAGAGGCTACTAGACAGGTATATAGAGGAATTCAAGGTGGAGGTTTATATGGGACACAGTGTTTGAGTGTCGGCACGACATTACGGGCCGAAGGGCCTGTAATGTGCTGTACTATTCTATGTTCTTGTTCTATGTAACTGTGAGTTGTGTAAGAAAAGTTGTGTTTGACGGAGTTGGGGAGGGGTTTTGGAGAGGGAGGGTGTTATGTTTATGGGGAAGAGTGTTTTAGAGTTACACTGCAGGGCGTGACTGTGTTGCCTCACTACAGGAAGGATGTGGAAGCCATAGAAAGGGTGCAGAGGAGATTAACAAGAATGTTGCCTGGATTGGGGAGCATGCCTTATGAGAATAGGTTGAGTGAACTCGATATTTTCTCCTTGGAGCGACCGAGGATGAGCGGTAACCTGACAGAGGTGTACACGATAATGAGAGGCATTGATCATATGGACAGTCCGCGAGATTTTGCCGGGGCTGAAATGTTTGACACAAGAGGACACAGATCAAGGTGCAAGGGAGTAGGTACAGAGGATATGTCTGAGGTAAGTTTTTCACTCAGAGAGAGGTGGGTACGTGGAATGGACTGCCGGCAATGGTGGTGGAGGCAGATACGAAAGCGACTTTTAAAAGACTTTTGGAGATGGAGCTTAGAAAAATAGAGTGCTAGATTAGGGACATGTTCGGCATAGAATTGTGGGCTGAAGGGCCAGTATTTTGCTGTAGGTTTTCTGTGTTTCTATGTATAGTTGAATGACGATTTCTCTTGGATTGCATAGAAACCGTATTTTATGCACAGGTCGCAACTTCCTTGAAAGAGAATCCAAAGATCCAGCTGTCTGAGTTCCTCATTCCTGCTCCAACACCTTAGTCGCGTGTTAATCTGTATTATCCTCTCTTGCCTTCTGAGCCACAGATCTGATCTCATTGCCAGTGTCCTGCCTGTCAGACATATTTCTAATTGTATATTTGCACCGCTTTCCTCCCACCCAGAAGTATGAAAGGTGGTATACGTATTATTGAGGAGATTGCCCACAGCAGGCACTCTGCACTGGGCCTGGCTTTCAAAACTATTTCATCCTCCTGACTGTCACGCAGTTTCCTGTGAACTGCACATTGGGTCAAACTAACACCCATATGTTCCCTCTATCAGCTTCTCAGTTTAACGAATGATCCCGAGATCATCCCGTTCCAGTTCCAGATCCTTAAAGTCGTCAGAGACACTGGAGTTCTCCATTACCATAGCATTACGCAATCCCGGGGTCAGACACAGAGTGAGTCTCCCTCCACACCGTCCCAACACACACTCCCGGGATCAGACACAGAGAGAAACTCCCTCCACACCGTCCCATCACACACTCCCGGGATCAGACACAGAGCGAATCTCCCTCCACACCGTCCCATCACACACACCCGGGGTCAGACACAGAGTGAATCTCCCTCCACATCGTCCCATCACACACTCCCGGGATCAGACACACAGTGAAGCTCCCTCCGCACCGTCCCATCACACACTCCCGGGGTCAGACACAGAGCGAATCTCCCTCCACATCGTCCCATCACACACTCCCGGGATCAGACACAGAGTGAAGCTCCCTCCGCACCGTCCCATCACAAACTCGGGGGGTCAGACACTGAGTGACGCTCAAGTAACAACGATCCATCACACCACACATGGTCAGGCACAGGCTGAGGCCCCTCCACATTACATTCTCCCTCGTGCAGACACAAAGTGAAACCTCTTCTTCCTCGTCTCGTCATACACTCGTGTTTCAGACATAATGTACAGTTCCTGTCCACACATTCATTTCGGGAGGACTGGACTGTACAAAAGAGGATGTAATTTTAAGACCTAATAAGGAACTGTTAGGCCACATTCGCAGCATTGTGAGCAGGTTTGGATCCCATAACTGACAAACAATGAGCTGAAACTGAAGAAAGGTTCAAAGATGTTCACAGAAATTATTGCAAGAACTGAATGGGATTTCATATGACAAGCCTTGAATTGTTCTGGGCCTGAGGGGTGGCCTCAGTGAAACCTATCGAAAGGAAAGGAATTGATAGAGTGGATGTTGAGAGGATGTCCCCTGTGGTCGATTACTCCGAGACCAGAGAACACAGACTCTGGGTTGAGGGGCGTACTTTTAAAAGGAGGTTGAGGGAGAATTTCTTTAGACAGAGTGATGAAACGGGGCAATGTTTTGTCACAGGCAGCTGTGGAGGCCAAGTACTTGCAGGGCTGAACAGACCCAGCAGCCCAACAGGTGAAAATGAGGAACACTTATTTTGTAATTTATTTTTTATTGAAATTCATCATCAATCATTTCCATAAGATGTATTTCATATGCTGTACATATGTATCATATATCCATATGTGCCACAGATCTCCACACTTAAAGTGCACCTCCAAGCACTTTATACACCCTTGGAAAGTTTTCACTGCTACCGCAGCCAAGGATACCAGCAGAGGTTCATATAGGTTGTCACACCCTGTGCAATAAACTCCGACCGTCCACCCGGCCTATTATCCTCATGCTAACCCACAACACTATCGAACAAAGTATGAGCTCCTATCGGAAAGGGTTCAAATCAGATGCACGAACACGATTCCAGGATTGGACGGCTGGTCATATGAAGGCAGTTTCAAGCCTCTGGGGACTGTGCTCACCGGAATTCAGAAGAATGTGTGATCAACTATTGAAAGCTCTCGGATGGTGAAATGTCATGATAGAGTGGATGTGGAAAGAATTTTTTCCTGTTTTAGGGCAGTCTAGGACCAGAAGACGCAGCTTGGAATAGAGGACATCTTTTATAATGGAGATCAGGCGGACTTCCTGCGCCAGAGAGCAGTGAATCTGCGGAATCCAAAGCGCAGGCACCAGTGAAGGCCCAGACATTCGGAATTTTAAGGCAGAGTTTGAAAGATTCCTCATTATTCAAGGCCGGAAGGGGTAGCGGGAGAAGGCGGGAGATTGGAGCTAAGAGGAGAATGGATCAGCCATGATGAAATGGCGAGCAGTCCCGATGTCCTAATTCTGCTCCTATGTCGTGTGGGTTTAATTAAAGTTGCTGGGTTCCCGTGTATCAGCAGCTCAGAGGATCTATAGTTGGTCCCACACGTTCACGCAAACACAAATAAGGCGTCACGTGGCCGAATGAACTTCCGGCACGTCCAGTCCCCGGAGTCCGGTTACCTGTCGCTGTCCCTTCAAAACTCAGACTTGCAATTATTCCCTGCCACATTTCCTCATGGAAAGTTTGAACCAAGAGGCATCTTGCCGAGCACTCACTGCTCAACCGTATGAGTTCTATTTCTCGACTACCGTTTGTCATGTCGTCTTTAGATTGTGTCTTGTTTACTTCGAGTCTGATTATGAATTAATTCCACACCTTCCTCTGCATTTGGGTTCAACAACATCCATAGCTGCCTCGTTACAGAAGCGATTACAGCTTTAGGAGTTGAGGAGATGTTGTCTCTCATTGAAGAACTGGATATTTCAATGGATGTACGGTGGAGAGCGTTCTGTCATGTCGCAACTCCGCCTGTTGTGGGGTTTGCAAAACACAGAATCGCATAAGCTACAGAGGGTTCCAGACTCAGTCAACACCCCTCCACTCTATCCATGACATTTTCAAGCAGCGATGCCTTGAAAGTGCGGCATCCATCACTGAGGACCCTCACCACTCGGGAGAAGCTCCCTGCTCTTTCCTACCATCAGGGAGGAGTGACTGGAGCCTGAACACCCACACACAACGATTCAGGGACAGCTTTTTCCCCTGCGCCATCACATCTTCGAACGCATGAGCATTAACACGACAGGTTTGCTGCCTCTATCATTTATTTTTAATTTACGTTAATTTTGCCTTTTATGCCATACCGTTGCAGCAAAACAACAAGTCCCGGTCCGTATAAGTCACACATAATAAATCAAGTAGTGATTCCGGTGTAAAACATCCGATGCGGGTGGACGGGACATTTGACATCCCGGGTTTCACCAGTCTGGACTCTGAGTACGGGAGCCGGGAGAACACGTTGCAGTTCTACAAGACATTGATGAGGGTTCATACACTGAGTTATGAAGAGAGATCGGGAAGGTTGGGACTTTAGTCCTTGCAGTCTTGGGGTGAACATTTGGAGTTGCAGAAAAGAGAGAGAGGCAGAGACAGAGTGAATGGGCACAGAATATTTACCCGGGCTGGGGAAATCGAGAGAAAGCGGGTATAGTATTGATCTGAGTGGTTAGAGCGGAGTGAGAGAGATCGTAGTGGTTTGAGAGAGCAGAGGGGAGGGAGAGATTAGGACAGGGAATGAGGGAGAAAGGGGAATGGAGGAGAAAGAGGTGCGGAGGGAGCGGAGAAAGAGAGTGGGTGGAGAAAGGGCGAGGAAGTACGGGAAGAGGGAGCTGGAGCAGTGAGGTAGACGGAGTGGCGATCAACTGGACGGAGGGGCGGTATGATGAGAAACAAAGGGATAGATGGGGAGAGAGGTTTGTCGGTGTGTGGTGGGGAGAATCGGGTTGCGACAACAGGAAGAGAGTGGAGTGGGAGGGAAGGGCAGAGGAGGTGAGAAGGGAATTTGGGGGCGATCGGGGAGTGAGTGCAGGAGAGAGAAAGAGGAAAAAGACGAGGGAGTCACTTGATTCAAGTCGGTCTCAGGGTCTGTTCAGAGACCCTGCATCTTTTCAGGAATATCCCAGCACAATGCTACAGACTTCTCGTAAGCGTAACGTTCAGCCCGATTACAAGGCAAACCCCACACGGACGATTCGCACTCACGACCGGCATACTTTTCGGAGCTCATCTTGTACAGGAGGCCAGAGGCCACTTTGCTGTCGAAGAGCGTCAAACATGTTCAACAGAGACAAAACAGCTCCAGCAAACACCTGAGACCATCGCCAAACTAATGCCATTAAACCGCCTTCTCCTCATAGTCCTGTGTCAGCCCCCAAACTAATCACACGAATCCTCTCTTCCCCCACTGACCGACTGTCTCCCCACTGCCCTGTGTCAGTTGCCAAAAATAATCCCAGTACACCATGCTCCATCAATACTCTCTGGTCCGCCGTCAAACAAATCCCACTGACCCACTCTCTCTCCACAGTACTGTCAGTCTCCATACGAATCAAACACGCCCACTTTCTCCACTGAGATTGTTTCAGTCCCCAGCGGAATCCTACTGCCCCGCCATTTCCCCACAGGTCCATGGCAGTCCCGAAATGTGTTCCACTGCCCACTTACTTTCCAGAAACGCCGTGTCTCTCCCCAAATTAATCCTATTGCCCCTCCCTCTCCCCACAGCTTCGTGTCAGTCTCCAAACTAATCTCAGTTCACCTCACTCTGCCTACAGCCCTGTGCCAATCCGCAAAATAATACCAGTTGACTGATCCCTCCCCACTGCCCCCGTCCAGATCTCAAAGCATTCCCACTGCCCCCGGCCAGATCTCAAAGCATTCCCACTGCTCTATCCGTCGCCGACAGACAGGTGACGGTCCCAAACTTTTCCCATTGTACCACCCTCTCCCAACAACATGGTACAATTTTCAAACAAATCCCAATGCCGTCCACCCTTCCCAAAACCTACTTCAGTAGTATGTGTGTTTTGTGCCGCATGTGATTGTTGGCATTGTGTTTCTTTATGCTGAGTCACGCTGACGCGTTTGGCTGTATTCATGTTAACTGATGTACGGTTGAATGACAATTAAACTCGAATTGGATTGCACCGCTGTCATATGCACAGGTCTCACCTTCCTTGGAAGAGGCCCTAGTGATCCAACTATCTGAAGCCCTCATTCCCACCCCAACGCCTTAGTCACGTGTTAATCTCTATTACCCTCCTATTTCTGGCGACACCAGCCCGTGCAGAACTTTGCCCGCTCATCCTCCCACTTGAGATTGCTGAAAACCCGATCCGAGAGGTCGTGACCCTGGCACGCGAGAGGCAAAATACCATGCAGGAATCTGTACCTTGCGCAGAAAACCAGTTTTATGTTCCCCAAACTAGGAATCGCTGATAAACTCAACTTGTTTCATCTCGCCTTCCCTTCTTAACCACAGAGACAAACTCGGTGCCAGAGACCAGAACTATGAGATTTTCCTCTTCACAGTCATTAACACCCGTCTCCCCTACCCAGACGAATACAAAGTGATATATCTGTTATTAAGCTATTTGGACAAACCCCTTTCAACCTCCTGACAGTCACCCAGTTTCCTGTGAACGGCACATGGGGTCTAACGTCCTCCCAATATATTCTCACAACCACCCCCTCACCTTCCCGAATGACCCTGAGTTCATCCAGTACCAGTTCCAACTCCGTAAATCCGCGTGGTAGAATCTGTATCCGGATGCAATTGTCGGAGGCGAGGTTGTCAGAGACACTGCAGGTCTCCCTGCCGTCCCAGATCCTGCAAGAGGAGCATTCAACTCTCCTGCCAGGCATGCCTACTGTTCTAACTGTGCAATTATAAAGAAGGAAGCGATAAATAAACTGAAAACAAACCTACCAACAGTTTGCCCCGACAGTGACATGCAGAGGTTTGGGCACCCCGGTCAAAAGTTTTGTTACTGTGATTAGCTAAGTGAGTAAACGAGGATCTGAATTCCAAAAGGCATATTGTTAAAAATGGCACATTTCTTTAATATTTTAAGCAAGAGTACCTTTTTTTTAAATTTCCATCTTTTACAGTTTCGAAATAACAAAAAAAAGGAAAAGGACCCGAAGCAAAAGTTTGGGCACCCTGCATAGTCAGTACTTAGTAAAACCCACTTTGGCAAGTATCACATCTTATAAACGCTTTCTGTGGCCAGCTAAGAGTCTTTCAGTTCTTGTTTGGTGGAATTTTCACACATTCTTCCTTGCAAATGACTTCTAGTTCTGTCAGATTCTTTGCCCGTCTTGCATGCACTGCTCTTTTGAGATCTATCCACAGATTATCGATAATGTTTAGGTCGGGGGACAATGAGGGCCATGGCAAAACATTCAGCTTGCGCCTCTTGAAGTAGTCCGTTGTGGAGTTTGAGTTTAGCATGTGTTTCAGATGATTATCCTGTTGTAGAAGCCGTCCTCTTTTCATCTTCAGCATTTTAACAGACGGTGTGATGTTTGCTTCCAGAATTCACTGGAATTTAATTGAATGCATTCTTCCGTCTACCAGTGAAACTTTTCCTGTTGTCACTGGCTGCAAAACAAACATGATCGATCCACCCCCTTGCTTAACAGTTGGAGAGGTATTCTTTCCATGACATTCTGCACCACTTTTTTTTCCAAAATTACCTTTGACGGTCACAGGATAGAGGGATGTCAATTCACAACAGAGATTGGGAGGAACTTACTTTGCCAGAGGCGGGTGAAGCTGTGGAATTCGTTGTTACAGGCAGCCGTGGACGAGAAGCTACTGGACAGAGAGTGATAGATTCCTGACCAGACAGAGCATGCAGAGAACGGAGCGAAAGCTGGACATTGGGAATAAGGGTTGATCAGCCAATAACAAGTGGTGGACTGACCCGATGGAGCAAATGGCATAATTCTACCATTCTGTCATATGATCGAATTTCAAGCTCCTGGGATATTGGATATCAGCATCTCAGAGGATCTACACTGGGCACAACACATTCATGTGACACGAAGAACGAGTCATGTTCCTGACAGAACAGCCTCAGGCATCCAGGTTTCAGCACCCCCATTCCTCGGAGAGTAGTTCGCTGTGACTTTACCTTTATGACTCAGACAACCAATTATTGTCTGCCAATGATCCTTCATGGAAGGCCTGTCGGTGAAGGTCTCGCGCCGAGCACTCAGTGCTCAACCGTACGGGATCGTTTTCCTGTACTGCTGTTTGTGACTTTATCTGTGGATTTCATCACTGTGGTCTTGTTTATTTCGAGACTGAACCGGAGTGTATTCCAGACTCTACTCGGCCCTTGCCTTCTCCAGCATCCATATCTCTCTCGGTACAGAGGGGATTGCAAGGTTAGAGGTCTGAGGGAGAGTGGTCTGTCACTGAAGACTCGCGAATTTCTCGGGATGTACTGTGGAGAGCGTTCTGACTTGTCGCATCGCCGCCTGGTGTGGAGGCTGCAACGCAGAGGGTCGCCAGAGGCTGCAGAGGGTTCTAGGCTCAGCCAACCCCATCACCGGCACAAACCTCCCCTCCATCGAGGACATGTTCAAGAAGGAATGTCTCGGGAAGACCGCATCCATCAGCGAGGACCCCCTCCCGCCGGGAAATGCCCTGTGCTCATCGGTAGCATCGGGGAGGGGATACAGGAGACCGTAACCTCAATAATTACAAGCAGTTGCTTCTCCTCCGCCATCAGATTGCGAACGCTCCCTGAACACTTAACACTCCCTCGGTATTCACCTTTGTTGCAGTTTTTATTAGTTCTCCCAATTCCCGTTAATTTTACATCATTGCACCGTACCGAGGTCACGTTGAAGTTGTACAAGGCGTCGTTGAGGCCGCACATGGAGGGTGGTGTTCCGTTCTCGTCGCCCTCCTGTAGGAAAGATGACACTGAGCTGGAAAGAGTGCTGGAAGAGATGTACGAGGATGTTGCCGGGACTCGAGAGTCAGAGTTCTGGGGAGATGGCAAGATTATATGTCTGCATTACTTGGAGCGTGGGTATGAAGACAGGAGAGGCGCAGTCCGGGATGGGGAACTGAGAGCAAGTGTGGTGAGAGTTTGTGGAAAGTACGGAGAGTGGAGATACAGAGAACGGTGTCCGAGGGGGAGGGGTTGTGGAAAGGGAATAAGTTAGAGAGAAAGAGGGGAAAAAGAGAAATGGAATAGGAAGGGGAAAATGTGGGGAGCTGGGAAAGAGTGGCAGAGATGGGGGGTGTGGATCAGAAGGGACAGGGAGAGCAGTGGAGAAATCTGGGCTAGGAAGGAGGGGAAGAGACGATGGGAGGGGATGAAAGGATGTGGAAGTAACAGTGCGGTAGATTGAATGGGGAGAAGTGGGGTGAAGTCACTTGATTGAAGTCGACCCGACAGGCTGTTGACAGAGACCTTGGATCTCTTTAGGAATATCCGGGTATAAATGTGCCGACTTCTCACAGATGAATCTGTATGCACTGTTACAACTGTAACCCCGTGAGTGCAAGTTGCACTCTCTGCAGGTGTGCCATTTATAGTACATCTTGTACAGAAGAAAAGAGGTCACATTCCTGTCAAAGAGAGTTAGAGAATTCCAATAGAGGCAAAACAGATCCAGGAAACCGGAGACCGTCGCCAATCTAATCTCATGATACCGCGCTCTCCCCACAGCCCCTAGTCAGCCTCTAAACTAATCTCACGATACCGCGTTCTCCCCACAGCCCCTAGTCAGCCTCTTAACTAATCTCATGATACCGCGCTCTCCCCACAGCCCCTAGTGAGCCTCAAAACTATTCTCATGATAACGCGAGTCAGTTCCCAAATCAATCCCGACAACC
Organism: Hemitrygon akajei; assembly: GCF_048418815.1. NCBI lineage: Eukaryota > Metazoa > Chordata > Chondrichthyes > Myliobatiformes > Dasyatidae > Hemitrygon > Hemitrygon akajei. The sequence continues at coordinate 5,200,587 of NW_027331932.1, forward strand.
AGATGATTGACAACTCGTCAATCAGTCAACAAGCTAATCCCACTCTCCCACTCTCCCCCCACGGCCCCCGTTCAGTCTCCAAACTTAGCCCACTCCCCAACTCTATCCGCACGGCCTCGTGTCACTCCCACACCACAGAAATGTAACACTCCCAACCTCACCCGTCTCCGCATTTTCCAATCCAGTAAGTAACGAATCGATCGGCGACAGAGATGGAAACAAAATTCTGTGAAATTAAATCCTTTCGATTAACATGCATGCAACGCACTGGGAAATGTTTCACTGCTAATGTAATGGTTTCTCTATAGCAGCAGTGTGTTTGTGTTATGACGAGAGACGAGACTGTGCGGCGTCCCATCATGGGAGGGGTTTTCTTTCCTGTGAGCCCGAGAGCGAGGGACTCGCGGGCTTTTGTTCGACAGAAGATGGAGGGAGAAGATGCCAGAACGGGGTAATCGTAGACTGCAGGCCTGAGTGGACTTGGAATGGGGCCGGGAGTCGACCACGCCCGGGGGAAACCGATGGAGAACGGACGGACGGGAAAACAGTGAGCTCCAAGGAGAGCATTAGACTGTTTCGTTAAAATGGGCCCTTTTTCTCTTTGTTTTCTGTACTAACCCTGTAATCATAAAGCCCAATCGTTTAATTGCAAATGGTGAACCGATTTGTAACCGGGCAACGCGTCCACACAAACGAGATTTCTCAGTTTGACCTGGCCGGAAGCAGTATAGTCTCCCGACCCCCCGACCATCAGACAAACGTATGCTGGTCGAACCTGAGGGTTACATTTAGCCTCTCTCCAAGTCTGACCACGGGAAAACTTGAGGAGATGGGACACCCGGTGTCTGATTCCAGGAATGTATGATGGGACGGTGTGGAGGGAGCTTTACTCTATGTCCGACCCCGGGAGTGTGTGATGGGACGGTGTGGAGGGAGCTTTACTCTATGTCCGACCCCGGAAGTGTGTGATGGGACGGTGTGGAGGGAGATTCATTCTGTGTCTGACCCCGGGAGTGAGTGATGGGACGGTGTGGAGGGTGATTCACTCTGTGTCTGACCCCGTGAGAGCGTGACGGGACGGTGTAGGGACTTAATTATTTTACAAGCAACAACTTATATAGTTGTCCTGTAGAGATCACTCTGACAGGCTGCATCACTGTCTGGGGCGACTGCACAGAACCGAAAGAAGCTGCAGAAGGTTATAAATGTAGTGAGTGCCATCTTGAGCACTAGTCTATAAAGTACCCAGGATTTCCTCAGGGAGCGGTGTCTCAGAAAGACAGTGTCCATTACTGAAGACCTGTAGCACCCAGGACATGCCCTTTTCTTACTGTTACCACCAGGAAGGAGGGACAGATTTCTGAAGGCATACACCCAGCGATTCAGGAACAGCTTTCTCCCCCCTGCCATCCGATACCTGAATGGACTTTGAAGCTTTCGACACTATCTCACTAGTTATAATGTACACAGTTTTCTTTTTTTGCATTTTACATAATCTATTCAATAAACGTGATGGATTCACTTGTTTATTTTTTATTATGTTTTAATTTATTTATTATTATTTTTTTCTCTCTCGGCTAGATTACGTATTGCATTGAATTGCTGCTGCTAAGTTAACACGCCGGTGGTAATAAACTCTAATTCTGCTTCTAGTGGGAGATCCCCTCTGTTTCTATCCCTGGGAGTGTGTGATGGGACGGTGTGGAGGGAGATTCACTCTGTGTCTGACCCCGGGAGTGTGTGACGGGACGGTGTGGAGGGAGATTCACTCTGTGTCTGACCGCGGGAGTGTGTGATGGGACGGTGTGGAGGGAGATTCACTCTGTGTCTGACCCCGGGAGTGTGTGATGGGACGGTGTGGAGGGAGATTCACTCTGTTTCTATCCCTGGGAGTGTGTGATGGGACGGTGTGGAGGGAGATTCACTCTGTTTCTATCCCTGGGAGTGTGTGATGGGACGGTGTGGAGGGAGATTCACTCTGTGTCTGACCCCGGGAGTGTGTGACGGGACGGTGTGGAGGGAGATTCACTCTGTGTCTGACCGCGGGAGTGTGTGATGGGACGGTGTGGAGGGAGATTCTCTCTGTGTCTGACCCCGGGAGTGTGTGATGGGACGGTGTGGAGGGAGATTCACTCTGTGCCTACCCCCGGGAGTGTGTGATGGGACGGTGTGGAGGGAAATGCACTCTGTGCCTACCCCCGGGAATGTGTGATGGGACGGTGTGGAGGGAAATTCACTCTGTGCCTACCCCCGGGAGTGTGTGATGGGACGGTGTGGAGGGAAATTCACTCTGTGCCTACCCCCGGGAGTGTGTGATGGGACGGTGTGGAGGGAAATTCACTCTGTGCCTACCCCCGGGAGTGTGTGATGGGACGGTGTGGAGGGAAATTCACTCTGTGCCTACCCCCGGGAGTGTGTGATGGGACGGTGTGGAGAGAGATTCACTCTGTCTACCCCCGGGAGTGTGTGATGGGACGGTGTGGAGGGAGATTCACTCTGTGTCTGACCCCGGGAATGTGTGATGGGACGGTGTGGAGGGAGATTCACCATGTATGTGACCCCGGGAGTGAGTGATGGGACGGTGTGGAGGGAGATTCACTCTGTTTCTATCCCTGGGAGTGTGTGATGGAACGGTGTGGAGGGAGGTTCACCATGTATGTGACCCCGGGAGTGTGTGATGGCACTGTGTGGAGGGAGATTCACTCTGTGCCTACCCCCGGGAGTGTGTGATGGGACGGTGTGGAGGGAAATTCACTCTGTCTACCCCCGGGAGTGTGTGATGGGACGGTTTGGAGGGAGATTCACTCTGTGTCTGACCCCGGGAGTGTGTGACGGGACGGTGTGGAGGGAGATTCACTCTGTGTCTGACCGCGGGAGTGTGTGATGGGACGGTGTGGAGGGAGATTCACTCTGTGTCTGACCCCGGGAGTGTGTGATGGGACGGTGTGGAGGGAGATTCACTCTGTTTCTATCCCTGGGAGTGTGTGATGGGACGGTGTGGAGGGAGATTCACTCTGTTTCTATCCCTGGGAGTGTGTGATGGGACGGTGTGGAGGGAGATTCACTCTGTGTCTGACCCCGGGAGTGTGTGACGGGACGGTGTGGAGGGAGATTCACTCTGTGTCTGACCGCGGGAGTGTGTGATGGGACGGTGTGGAGGGAGATTCACTCTGTGTCTGACCCCGGGAGTGTGTGATGGGACGGTGTGGAGGGAGATTCTCTCTGTGTCTGACCCCGGGAGTGTGTGATGGGACGGTGTGGAGGGAGATTCACTCTGTGCCTACCCCCGGGAGTGTGTGATGGGACGGTGTGGAGGGAAATGCACTCTGTGCCTACCCCCGGGAGTGTGTGAAGGGACGGTGTGGAGGGAAATTCACTCTGTGCCTACCCCCGGGAGTGTGTGATGGGACGGTGTGGAGGGAAATTCACTCTGTGCCTACCCCCGGGAGTGTGTGATGGGACGGTGTGGAGGGAAATTCACTCTGTGTCTGACCCCGGGAGTTTGTGACGGGACGGTGTGGAGGGAGATTCACTCTGTGTCTGACCGCGGGAGTGTGTGATGGGACGGTGTGGAGGGAGATTCACTCTGTGTCTGACCCCGGGAGTGTGTGATGGGACGGTGTGGAGGGAGATTCACTCTGTTTCTATCCCTGGGAGTGTGTGATGGGACGGTGTGGAGGGAGATTCACTCTGTTTCTATCCCTGGGAGTGTGTGATGGGACGGTGTGGAGGGAGATTCACTCTGTGTCTGACCCCGGGAGTGTGTGACGGGACGGTGTGGAGGGAGATTCACTCTGTGTCTGACCGCGGGAGTGTGTGATGGGACGGTGTGGAGGGAGATTCACTCTGTGTCTGACCCCGGGAGTGTGTGATGGGACGGTGTGGAGGGAGATTCTCTCTGTGTCTGACCCCGGGAGTGTGTGATGGGACGGTGTGGAGGGAGATTCACTCTGTGCCTACCCCCGGGAGTGTGTGATGGGACGGTGTGGAGGGAAATGCACTCTGTGCCTACCCCCGGGAGTGTGTGATGGGACGGTGTGGAGGGAAATTCACTCTGTGCCTACCCCCGGGAGTGTGTGATGGGACGGTGTGGAGGGAAATTCACTCTGTGCCTACCCCCGGGAGTGTGTGATGGGACGGTGTGGAGGGAAATTCACTCTGTGCCTACCCCCGGGAGTGTGTGATGGGACGGTGTGGAGGGAGATTCACTCTGTGCCTACCCCCGGGAGTGTGTGATGGGACGGTGTGGAGGGAAATTCACTCTGTCTACCCCCGGGAGTGTGTGATGGGACGGTGTGGAGGGAGATTCACTCTGTGTCTGACCCCGGAAGTGTGTGATGGGACGGTGTGGAGGGAAATTCACTCTGTCTACCCCCGGGAGTGTGTGATGGGACGGTGTGGAGGGAGATTCACTCTGTGTCTGACCCCGGAAGTGTGTGATGGGACGGTGTGGAGGGAAATTCACTCCGTGTCTGACCCCGGGAGTGTTTGTCGGGAAAGTGTGGAGGGAGATTCACTCTGTGTCTATCCCCGGGAGCGTGTGATGGGACGGTGTGGAGGGATATTCAATCTATGTTAGACCTCGGGAGTAACTTACATCTTCCTCGCTTGAATTTATTTCGAGGAGCCTTGCATCAAAGTTTGAACAATGTTCCCTCGCCCCATCATAAGATTTCTCCAATGTGAATGTGAAATAACAACGATCTTCATTTTCAATCCAGTGCTGAGGACACGTTTTCTCTGCAAATCAGGAATGAAAAAAAAAACAGTAGATCTCTCTCCATTACTCACATTGCAACATTTGAGACCAGAAAAATGTCAACGTCCCCCAACAACGTCCCATCCCTGATTCAGACAGCCGGCGTCGCTGCTATCACACCGTCCCATCAATCACTCGTACAGCCAGACAGAGAGTGAACCTTCCTCCACACCGTCCCATCACCCACTCCCGGGGCCAGACACAGAGAGCATCTCCCTTCACAGCATCCCAACACACTCTAGCGGGGTCAGACACAGAGAGAAGCTCTCTCCACACCGTCCCATCACACACTCCCGGGGGAAGACATAGAGTGAAGCTCCCTCCACACCATCCCTTCACACACTCACGCGGTCAAACACAGAGTGAAGCTCCCTTCCCACCGTCATATCACTTATTCCCGGGATCAGACACAGAGTGAATCTCTCTCCACACCGTCCCATCACACACTCCCGGGGTCAGACACAGAGTGAATCTCCTTCCACACCGTCCCATCACACACTCCCGGGGTCAGACACAGAGTTAATCTCTCTCCACACCGTCCCATCACACACTCCCGGGGTCAGACACAGAGTGAATTCCCTCCACACCGTCCCATCTCACACTCCCGGAGTATGACACTCCCGGGATGGACATCTCCACCTCCACCCTCTCCCTCTCTGACCCCCAACCCCTTCCCCCACCCCGTGATGAGAAGCAGGAGAAGCGGGAGATGTTGTTTCACCTCTTCTCCTGGTGAGGCATTGGTACATCTGAGCTTGTCTTTCGGTGATGATTCTCTCCTTCATTTCGAGCTGTTTGAATTGATGGCGGAGATTGTTGTGCGTTTTATTCAGCTCTGAGAGATTGTAGTTGAGGACGGAAATGTTGTTTTCCAGATTGGATACGTTGTTGTTCAGGGCGGAAAGATTCTTCAGACAGGTTCTCCAGGAGAGATCCAGGCGAGAATTCTCGGATGTCCTGGATTCAAGGGTTGAGTTCAATTCATGGAGTCGCTGCTGACATTGGCGTTCGGTCCTGTTCATCTCTCGATGATCTACCCAAAGTCTCTGATGGTTTTGTTCGCAGGTGATTCGAGACTGACGAGTCAGTGATACTGAGAGTGATAATAACGGATGTGTCAGTGACACGGTGTGAGGTAAGTCGGTGTCACAATGTGGGGAGTGTCGGCGTCAGGTGTGTTCTGTGTCGGTGTCACGGTGTCAGGTGAGTCAGTTTCACAGTGTGGGGATTGTTGGTGTCACGGAGAGGTGTGTATCTGTGTTACGGAGGGGGTTGTGTCGGTGTCACAGAAAGGGAAGTTTCGGAGTCACGGTGAAGGGAGTGTTAATATTATGGTGTCAGATGTATAAGTGTCACGGTCAGGAGAGCCTCGGTGTCACGGTGACGGGAGTGTCGGTGTTACGGTGGGGGGTGTGAGATGACACAGTTTGGAGCGTCCCGGAGTCACTTGATGGGAGTTGCGCTGTCACTATGAGGCTAGTGTCAGTGTTACGATGCGGGGTGTGTAAGTGTCAGGTTAAGGGGAGTGCCGGTATAATAGAGCGGGCTTGCCAGTGTCACGGTGAGGGGGGTGTTGTCGGTGTCACTGTGTTCGCAGTTTCGGTGTCAAGTCGAGGGGAATATCGGTGTCACAGTGAAGGCAGAGTCAATGTCACGTTGTGGAGAGTGTCGGGATCACGGTGTTGGGAGATTCAATGTCAAAGTGAGGGGTGTGTTGGTGTCACGGAGGTGGATTTGCTGGTGTCACAGTGATGTGAGTGTCGGTGTCACGCAGAGGGATGTGTCAGTGTTACAGTGAAGGGTGTGTCGGTGTCACAGTGCGCCTTGTATCAGTATGACAGAGAGGGTTGTGTCGTTGTCACCGTGACTGAAGTGTCGGTGTCATGGTGAAGGGCGTGATGTCACGCTGTGAGGCGAAAAGTCCGTGTCACGGTGAGGGGCGTGACAGCGTCACTGTGAGGGATCTGTCATCCTTACGATGTGTGATGTGTAAGTGTCAGGGTGAGTGGAGTATTGGTGTAACCGTGTGGGCTGTCACGGTGTGGGAGTGTCGGTACTACAGTGTGGGGAATGTTGGTGTCACAAAGAGTGGAGTGTCGGTGTCACGGAGAGGGGAGTGTCGGTGTCACAGTGAGGGGTGTGTAAGTGCAACGTGAGTACATTATCGTGCACGGTGTGAGGTTACTGACATTGTAACGGTAAAGGTCTTATCTATACTACGTTGAAGTTTACGTCTGTGTCACAGTGAGGGACGGGTCTGTGTCACGGGTAGTGTGTCGGTGTCACAGTGAAGGGCGTGTCAGTGTCACACTGAGGATTTGCGCTAACATTTCATTCCACTCTGCTTGTTTACGGCCGGAATCCACCCGGAGCCCATTCGACTCACCATAGATCGAAAGCCCGGTCACTATCGCGACGAGGGCGGACGTAACTAGGCAGAGGAGGCAGATCTTACGGTCCGGTCTATTTCCGATTTTCTGTTTCGGCTCCAGTTTTTGCGCACCTGTAGAGAGCCCATTCAGTGTGTGTGTGTGAAATTAATCGTGCCCCCACTGGGTACCCCTCCCACCCACCATCCGCGCTCTCTCCTCCCACCACGATCACCCCTCCCTCTCTAAATCTCATCTACTTTCAGCCGTCATCGCCGAGAGTCCAAATTCCCTGACTTGGCAAAGGCTGACAGGTGTCTGACGGATTCCAGAGATCAGTCAGATCTCACCCGATCCTCCTCCGCTCCAAATGAAGCGACCCAGGTGTCCGACCTCTCGTTGTAACACATGCCATCGAATCCCGGCAGAGTCCTGTTAAACCTCTCCGGAGGCTCCCCAACGCCCTGACATCCTTCCGATAATGGGGTGACCAGAACTGTATACAAGACGCCTGATTCAGCCTAACCAACGATTTTAATAAAGTTGCAACATAACTCCCTGACATTTGTACTCAATGCCCCGAATAATAAAGGCAAGAATGCCATAGACCTGCTGAACCATCCCACCAAACTCTACAGCCACGTTCAGGGAGGTATGAACGTAGACTGCAAAATCTTCAGCTCATCGACACTGTTTCGGGAATAATTTACAGAGAGAAGTCAGGCACGTTGGGACATTGTTCCTTGGAGCGGAGGGGTGACTTGCAACGGCGTATAAAATCGCGAGCGGTGAATGCATACAGTTATTGTCCCTAGACTTGGAGAATCGAGGAGCAGAGAGCAGAGGTCCAAGGTGAGAGGGGAAAGGGATTTAATAGGGGAGCGAGTGTCAAGCTTTCTTTACCCAGATTGTGATCAGTCTATGGGATGAGCTAACAGAAGAAGTGGTCGAGACAGATGCATACGAAACTTGGACACTTGGGAGCATGGCATGTGACCGTTCCAGAATGACTTAAGCACTGTGAACTCTGACCTGTTTGTCCAGTGAGAGCGGTGGGGAATGGGGGAGGGGGTCGGGGAGAAAGAGAAGAGAGTCGTGGGGAAGAGAAAGAGGGGCATAAGTGAGGGGGAGTGAAGGGGTGCGACAGCAAGAGAGAGGGTGATGGAGAAGGAGGGGTAGAGGACAGAGACGTGGAGACAGAGAGAAGGTTATAACGATGGACAGAGGGCAGAGAGTGATGTGGGCATTGGGCAGGAAAATGTGAGAGAAAGAATGGGGAGAGTGAACCGGGAGAGAAAGGGGAGAGGGGGCTGACCGTGTCAGGGAAGAAACGAGTGAGAGGAGAGGGAGAGGAAGGAGAGGGGATTGAGAAGGGAGAGGGAGGGAGGGGAGAAGTGGAAGTGTGATGGGAAAGAGGGAACAAGAAAATTTCAGAAACAGAGAGGGGAAAGAGCGAGGGGGGAGAGCGACGGGGAGCGGGAGAGAGGGTGGATAGAGAGGAGGAAAAGGCGTGGAGTGGAGATGAGCGGCAAACTGATGGACAGAGAGAGGTGGGAAGAGCGGGAGGGGTGGTCGAGGGGGGGTATAAGAGTGAGCACAGAGAGAGGGAAATAGTGCGAGTGGGAGACCGAGAGTGGTAGAGACGGTGACTGTGATAGCGGGGAGACAGGAGCAGTAAGAGAGGGTGAAGAGAACGAGACAGTGGGAGACAGCAGGGGAAATAGTGTGAGGGAGGGACAGGGGAACGAGGGAGAGAGGAGACGGCGTGAGAGGTGAAAAGGGAGAAGAAAATGGGGTTAGAAACGGGAGAGAGGGGTAATGGTTTTATACCGCGCTCTCATTTCACCGGCTCTCCCACTGTCCTCCTTCCTAACCACGACGATACAGCCCTAACATCTCCACTACCCCCGCCGCACGGCGCTCGCTCCCCATCACCCCCTCCTCCACACGGCCCAACACATGCAATCTCTACTCGCCGATCTTTCCCACAACACTCCCAGCCCACCACATCGCACGGCGCTCCCTCTAATCCACATCTCCCAGGGCGCAGAATTCCGCACCGACCACCAAAGAGAGTTTCACACCCCCACCCCCTTCTCATCTCTCACGCGTTCCCACAGGGTTATTCTCAAACAGGGAATCTTTAGGGTCATCATTACCTTTGCCCTGAGATCTCTCGCCAGAATTGGAAACGTCAGCTAAACAGGGACAAACCTACAAAGATGAAACTAACCTCGATCTGTCCGGACTCGGGGCTCAGAGACAGTCTTCAAATTAATTTCCACGTGCGATACATCGGTTTCAGCTGCGGACCGAAGAGTGCAGGTCAGACACAGAGTGAATCTCCCTCCACACCGTTCCATCACACACTCCCGGGGTCAGACACAGAGCGAACCTCCCTCCACACCGTCCCATCACACTCTCCTGGGGTCAGACACAGAGTGAAACTCCGCCCGCACCGTCCCATCACACACTCCCGGGGTGAGACACAGAATGAGGCTCCCTCCACACCGTCCTATCACACACTCCGGGGGTCGGGCACAGAGTGAATCTCCCTCCACACCGTCACATCACACACTCCCGGGGTCAGACACAGAGTGAACCTCCCTCCACACCGTCCCATCACAAACTCCCGGGGACAAACACAACTTGATCCTCTCTCCGCACATCTTTCTGCTCCCTTACCTCGGGAAGGACACCGTGAATCCGTTTTTGTAAACTTCACATTCATGCAAGTCTCGCTGTCGTCCATTCTGTCAAGGATTCTCTGCGTCTCTGAGCTCAGAAAGGGGAAGCAGCCGTTATTAAATGAAGTCTGTGTTTACAGGAGAGTTGGACAGACACAAACAAACAGCAGATCAAGGGCCGATAGAGGGAGAGGCCGAGAGCAGGGGAGGAGGCGCCGGGCAGGAGGGGGAATGATGTTGTGAATATGCGTGTTTTCGGGAGGTGAGATCGGCGGGGGGAGGAGTTGTGAGAGTGGGGATAAAGAGGGGAAGTGGAGAATGAGGGAAGGATGGGGGAGTTCAGAGAGGGAGACCTGGGTGACAGGGAGCAGAGAGAGAAGTGTGGAGGTAAAGAGAGGGTACGGTCAGATGTAGAAGAGAATGGACATACAGAGAGGGAAACGGCGGGGAATATTTGAGGACAATTTAGGTGTGAGAGGGAGAAAGCAGAGGGCGAGCTGATGAGGGAATGAGAGTTAGAAAGAAAGTGAGAGCTACATGGAGATGGCGAAGGGTATGAGAGAGAGCAGAGAGTGTGCTACAGAGAGGGAGGAGAGATGCAGGGGAGAGACGATGGAGGGAGATAGATATAGAAGGGAGGGAGAAAGGAGTGGAAGAAGGGGATTCGAGAGGGATACAATGAGTCGATAAAGAGTGAAAGACAGAGGGGTATGTGTCACCTACGCTGAGCCTTGTTGTCCGGGGGAATTGTACCCCCTTGCCACCAACCCACCCACGGTTGGTTCCTGGTTTGACCGTCAGACCCTCGCACTTCTGTGCTCATCGCCGGGGATTCAGACCCTCTGTGAGCGGGGAAAAACGGGCCCGGGGACAAACACCCAACACCCACCGAAGCAAGCGAGCCCCCACCCTCCGAGTGAAATGAACAACTACTCACAGTCTCTATCTCTGTCATATCTAGAACAAATTTTCACCAGCAGAAGTCACGAAAACAAGATTGCCATGTTTAGACTGTGCTGTATTTAGCAAACAAAATGGGTCTCTCGATATTGAAGTTTACAGGAAACCAGCGCACGCTGATCGGTATCTACGGTTAGACTCTCCTCTCCAATTAGAACACAAGTTGGGGGTTATTACACTCCCAGGGGTCAGACACAGAATGACGCTCCATCCACACCGTCTCATCACACACTCCCGGGGTCAGACACAGAATGACGCTCCATCCACACCGTCTCATCACACACTCCCGGGGTCAGACACTGAGTGAAACTCCCTCCACACCGTCCCATCACACACTCCCGGGGTCAGACACAGAGTGATTCTCCCTCCACACCGTCCCATCACTCACTCCCGGGGTCAGATACAGAGTGCAGCTCCTTCTGCACGGTCCGGTAACACAGTGAGGTAATATGAAACAGCGAATCTCCCTCTCTTCCCATTCAGTATAGGCTCAGAACTGAGAGATTGATTTGCGGTTGAAGGGGGGAGTCTAACTCCAGACGTCAACTCTCCCCCATTCTCCCCACAAATCCCTGTGAACACAGAGAGGGAGGTGTTTGGGGAGAGAGGGGATGTGACAGAGACGAGGGAGCTGCATGGCTGTGGTGGGTCACGGGGAATGGGTATCGGGGAGGGAGGCGATGACGGAGAGGGTGATTGTTTTAGATGTTGAAGGGGGTCGAAGGAGACGGGGAGGCGTGTAGGTGCGGGTTAAGGTGACAGAGGTGGGGAGAACTGCAGCGGAGGTTGGAGTGTAAAAGGACAATGTCAGTCTCTCTCTGCTGCAGTCGGAATTTCCCCCCTGTTTCAAAATTGCGACAATCACACCAGTGCCCGAGAAGATCAGGGTGACCTGCCTCAATAACAATCACCCAGTGACACTCACACCTACTGGGATTAAGTGTTTGAGAGGCTGGTCATACCCAAAGTCAACCCCTTCTCCAGCGAGGTCGCGGACCCTCTGTAATTTGAGGAACTCCGCAAAAGGTCCACAGCGAATACTATCTCATTTGCTCTCCCCTGGACCCTGGACCACCTGGACAATATAACACCAACGGCAGGCTGCTGTTGACTGACAACAGCTCGGCGTTCAGCATAATCATCCCCTCAGATCCTGGGCCAGTGAACCTCCCTCTGTAAGTGGATGATGGACATCCTCATCGGAAACCACAGTCAGCGGAGACGGGCAGTGACGTCACCGATCTACAGGTGGTGCTGACAAAGCAGAGAGGCTACAGAAGGGTTCAGAGAGACGGGACGAAAGGTCAATGAAGCGGCGGGTGGATCGCCGTGTCGGGAGATGTATGGCCATGCACTGTGGTCGAAGAAATAGAGGCGTAGACTATTTTTCAAATAGAGAGAAAATTCAGAAAAAAAAAACTGAGGCACAGAGGTCGGTGGGACGAGGTGAAAGTATATTGTTATATGGTTATAGGGACGTGAGAGACCTCGTGCACGATGCCCTAAAATTTAATTTACAGGTGTAGCCGGTGGCGAGGAAATCGAGTACAATGTGAGCATTCATGTCAAGGGGATGAGAATGTAAAAACAAGGATGTGAATTTGTGGCTTCATCAAGCACCGGTGAGACCTTACTGAGTATTGTGAGCGGATCCGGTTCCCTTATCTGATCCGGCCAGATGTGCTTGCAATGGGAAAGGCTGAAAGGAAATTCACGGGAATTATTCCGGGATTGAAACGCTTATCAAAACAGGATAGTTTGATGGCTGGAACGCAGATGAATGAAGGGGGCGTGGGATGGGTTGCTGTTGTTGAAACCGATCGAATGTTTAAAGGCCCCGATAAAGTAGACGTGGAGAGAAGGTTCCCCGTAGTGGGAGAGTATAAGGCCAGTGGGCCCACATCGGAATGGAGATCTGTCCTGTTAGAACGGAGATTGAGAAGAATTTATTTAGCCAGAGTATGGTAAATCTGTGGAATGGGTTACTCAGGCGGATGTGGAGTCTGGCATTGCGTATATTGAAGTCAGAGGTGGACAGATTGTTGATTAGTCAGGGCAGGATTTGAGGCTGAGGGGGAAATGGATCAGACATGATGAAATGGCGCAGCAGACTCGATGGCCTAATTCTGCTCCAATATCTCATGGTCTGATTTTAGGTTCCTGTGTTGCCGGGTGTCAGCATCTCAGTGGATCTGAGATCAAACGTCCATTCCCCGGAGTTTGATGAAATGTCACTTCCCCTTTAAGGCTCAGACTGACAATTATTGCCCGTCAGCATTGCTTCATGGAAAGTCTGTCGTAGACGTCCCCGTGCTGAGCACTCAGTGCTCAACCGTAGGAAATCCATTTCGAGAACTATTCTTTGCGATATAAACTTTAGATGTCTTTACTGTCGTCTTGTTTATTTCGAGTCTGCGTTTCAGTGTATTCCAGACCATACTCTACACTTCCCATCACCACCATAGATCTCTCGTTACAGAAGGAATTACAACGACAGCCGTTTGAGAGGATTTGGCCTTTCTTTGAAGACCAGCAAATGATCGCTGGGAGCATTCTGACTTGTTGCATCGCCGCCTGGTGTGGAGGCTGCAGCGCACGAGGTGGCCAGAGGCGGGAAAGTGGTGCGGACTTCACCAGCTCCATCACAGACGCAATCGTCCCGAGCATCAAGGGGATCTTCGAAAACACGGCATCCATCACTCAGGGTCCTCACCCCGGGACTAACTCCCCGTTCATGTCTACCATCGGGGAAGAGGCACAAGATCCTCAACGATTCAGGAACACCTTCTTCCACTCCGGCGTCATATTTTTGAATGTATGAGCACTACCACCACATTTCTGCGATATTTATTAACTTTTATTGCATCTTACATTAATTTTACATCTTTGCAACTTTCTGATCGTGCAACAATACAAAGCTCAGGCCGGATAAGTCACAGATCAAGTCAAGTCAAGTCAAGAAGCTTTTACCGTCATTTCAGCCATAACTGCTGGTACAGTACACAATAAAAACGAAACAACGTTCCTCCAGGACCCTGGTGCTACATTGAACAACACAAGACTACACAAGAGAACGTGAGACAACCCAACACTCCACTAGCCTACCTGACACAGTACAAAACTACGTTACACTTCAGATCTACACGGGACTACATAAAGTGCACAAAACAGTGCGAGACAATAATGAATAAACAAGACGATAGGCACAGTAAAAGGCAAATTGCAAAATAATATTAATAAATGATGTAAATGTAACTGTAAATGTGAACAAACTTCTGCAGGAATTGAGAAAGAAATGAGCAAAAATTGCAAAGGGAGTGGAGTGGTTTTCGGGGGGTAGGTGTGTGTGTGCGTGTGTGTGTGTGTGTGCGTGTGTGTGTGTGTGTGTGTGTGTGCGTGTGTGTGTGTGTGTGTGTGCGTGTGTGTGTGTGCATGCGTGTGTGTGTGTAATAATTGAGCTGTTGAACATGGGAAACAATCGTTTGATGATGGGAGAGGGAGGCAAGGAAATGAGGAGAAGGAAATGCGGATGAAATGGGGAAGCTGAGGGGGAGGAGGGATGAGAGAGCGAATTGGAGGAACGAGGGTAAAGAGAGAGCGAGATGCCGAGTACGAGTGCCAGAGGAAGAGAGAGGTGAATAGGGTAGGGGCGAGGGGCAGAGCGGATGGGTTTGTCAGAGTCTGGGAGAGAGCTGCAATTGAGTTAATGTCGTTAGATTTAAGTCGGCTCCACGGGCTTTTGACAGAGATCCCGGAACTTTTCAGGAATAGTTGGGCACAAAGATGCAGGCTTCTCACAGATGAAACGGTGCTGATCATTTTTACAACTGCTGATCCAACTTGGTTTACATTCACTGCATTCGGACTTTCCAGCGTTCATCTTGTACGCGACGTCAGAGGCCACTTTCCTGTCAAGGAAGCAGAAACAATTTCAATGGGAACAACACAGCTCCAACAGACAGACCTGTGTCATTCTCCAATATATTCCCACTGACTCAATCTCTCCTCACCGACCATAATACTCCCACTGACCCTCTCTCGCCCCACGTACCTGCTCCAGTTCTCATAATACCCTCACTGACCTATTCTCCACAACCCTGTGTCAGTCCCCGAATAATCCCTTTCCCAAGGCTCTACCCACAGAGCTGTGTCTGTCCCCAAAATAATCTCACGATCACCCATTCTCCCCACAGGCCCGTGTCACTCCGCAAATTACTCCCAGACCCCCAGCCGCTCCCCACGGCCCCAGAGCAGACCCTAAGATACTCCACCTGGCCCTCTCCCTCCCCATGAAACCATCTCAGTCCCCAAAGTATTCCTGCTGCTCCGCTCTTCCCACAGCCCTGTCTCATTCCCCGAAATACCCACACTGACACACTCTCTATCTCTCTCAAAGCCACGTGTCTGTCCCTAAAATACCTCCTACTCTCCCCCATCAGCCCCATGCCAGTCCCGAAGTGATCCCACTAACGATTCATCTCCCGACAGCCCTGTGTCAGTCACAAAAACATTCTCACTTCCAACTCTCTGTCAGTTCATGTCAGTCTACAAATTAATCCGACTGCCGTCTCTCTACCAACAGCCCGCCTCGGTCCCGAAACTAATCACATTGCCCAGTCTAATCCGACAGACCTGTGTCAGTCCCAAATTAATCGCAGTTCCCTCTTCCCTCCCAACAGTGACCGTCTCCAAATTGTCCCAGAGATAGATGTTCTCCCCACAGACCTGTATCTGTCGCCAGAATACTCCCCCAAATTCTTCACACAGTCTGGGCCAGTTATCAACTTAATCGCACGGCCCAGTCTCTTCCTACAGGATGTATCATGCCCCAAAATACTACCTTACTCCCTCCCCTCTGACCCGTTTTAGTCCCCAAAATATCCCCAGTGACCCACTTCTCACCGCTGAATTGTGGAAGACCCCTACAGCTCCCCCTACACGACTCCCCACACAGACATGTGTCTGTCCACAAAATTACCCCAACTGCCCAATCTCTCTTCAAAAACCTGCATGACCCCTAGTCTCACCTCGATATGCATGCTGCAATCCAGTATGGAATGTCTTCATGGCGGGCAGCGCTGTTAGCAAAAATCTGTGCAATTAAATTGCTATCATTAATTATTGAAATCGAGCACAGTTCAACGAGCGTCACTCTGTGTCTGATCCCGGGAGAGTGTGATGTGACGGTGTGGAGGGAGATTCACTCTGTGTCTGACTCCAGAAGTGTGTGATGGGACGGCGTGGAGGGAGCTTCACTCTGTGTCTGACCCCGGGAGTGTGTGATCGGACCGTGTGGAGGGAGATTCACTCTGTTTCTGAACCCGGGAGTGTGTGATGGGACGGTGTGGAGGGAGATTAACTCTGTGTCTGACTCCGGAAGAGCGAGATGGGACGGTGTGGAGGAAGATTCACTCTGTGTCTGACCCCGGGAGTGCGAGATGGGACTGGTTGGAGAGAGACACTCTCTGTGTCTGCCCCCGGGAGTGTGTGATGGGACGGTGTGGAGGGAGATTCACTCTGTGTCTGACACCAGGAGTGTGTGATGGGACAGTGTGGAGGGAGATTCACTCTGTTTCTGAACCCGGGAGTGTGTGATGGGACGGTGTGCAGGGAGATTAACTCTGTGTCTGACCCCGGGAGTGTGTGATGGGACGGTGTGGAGGGAGATTAACTCTGTGTCTGACTCCGGAAGAGCGAGATGGGACGGTGTGGAGGAAGATTCACTCTGTGTCTGACCCCGGGAGTGCGAGATGGGACTGGTTGGAGAGAGACACTCTCTGTGTCTGCCCCCGGGAGTGTGTGATGGGACGGTGTGGAGGGAGATTCACTCTGTGTCTGACACCAGGAGTGTGTGATGGGACAGTGTGGAGGGAGATTCACTCTGTTTCTGAACCCGGGAGTGTGTGATGGGACGGTGTGGAGGGAGATTAACTCTGTGTCTGACTCCGGAAGAGCGAGATGGGACGGTGTGGAGGAAGATTCACTCTGTGTCTGACCCCGGGAGTGCGAGATGGGACTGTGTGGAGAGAGACACTCTCTGTGTCTGCCCCCGGGAGTGCGAGATGGGACGGTGTGGAGGGAGCTTCACACTGTGTCTTATCTCCGGAGTGTTTTCGAGGACGGAGTGGAGGGAGATTCACTCTGTGTCTGACCACGGAGTGAGTAATGGGACGTTGTGGTGGGAGATTCACTCTGTGTCTGAGCCCGGGAGTGTGTGATGGGACAGTGTGGAGGGAGCTTCAGTCTGTGTCTGACCACGGGGTTGTGTGATGGGACTGTGTGGAGGTAGATTCATTCATTGTCTGATCCCGGGAGTGTGTGATGGGACGGTGTGGAGGGAGCTACACACCGTGTCTGAGCCCGGGAGTGTGTGATGGGACGGTGTGGAGGGTGATTCACTCTGTGTCCGACACCGGGTGTGAGAGATGGGACGGTGCGGACGGAGACACTCTCTGTGTTTGACCCAGTGAGAATGTGATGGGACGCTGTGGAGGGAGCTTCACTCTGTGTCTGACACCGGTGTTGTGTGATGGGACGGCGTGGAAGGAGATTCACACTGTGTCTGATCTCCGGAGTGAGTTCGGGGACGGTGTGGAGTGAGATTCACTCTGTGTCTGACACCGGGAGTGTGTGATGGGACAGTGTGGAGGGAGATTCACTCTGTGTCTGAACCCGGGATTGTGTGATGGGACGGTGTGGAGGGGGATTAACTCTGTGCCTGACTCCGCGAGTGCGAGATGGGACGGTGTGGAGGGAGATTCACTCTGTGTCTGACCCCGGGAGTGCGAGATGGGACTGGGTGGAGGGAGACACTCTCTGTGTTTGACCCAGTGAGAATGTGATGGGACGGTGTGGAGGGAGCTTCACTCTGTGTCTGACCCCGGGAGTGTGTGATGGGACGGTGTGGAGGGAGCTTCACTTTCTCTCTGACCCCGGGAGTGTGCGGTTTGTCGGTGTGGAGGGAGCTTCATATTCTGTCTGACCCCGGGAGTGTGTGGTGTGACGGTGGGGATGGAGCTTCACTGTGTTTCTGACCCCATGAATGTGTGATGGGACGGTGCGGAGGAGATTCACTCTGGAATGGATTTATCTTCTGTCTATCTGACACATACCTCTTTCTCTCTTGAATTTATTTCAAGAAGCTTTGAATCAGAGTTAGAACAATATTGCATCGCCTCATCGTAAGATCTTTTAAACTTGGATATGAAATAACACCTGTCTTCATTTCCGATCCAGTCCTTTGCACACGCTTGCACTGGAAATCAGGAATAAAGAACAATGAATCTTCCCGCATTAGTCCATTATATCCGCCGGAAGTCAGACTTAAATTAGCGATCCCTGTGTACTGCACCATCACACACACCAGCTGTAAAATACGTTGTGAAGCTCCATACACCAGGACATCGCACACTCTAGGTTTCAGACATAGATTCAAGCTCATTCCATACATTCTCAACACAAACTCCTGGGGTCAGACGGAGAATGAACTTCCCTCCACACCGTCCCATCACACACTCCCAGGGTCAGATACAGAGTGAATCTCCATCGACACCGTCCCATCACACACTCACGGGCTCAGACACAAGTGTGAATTTCCCTACACACGGTCCGATCACACACTCCCGGGTCAGACACAGAGAAGCTCCCTCCACACCGTCCCATCACACACCGCCGGGGTCAGACACAGCGTGAAGCTCCCTCCACACTGTTAGGTCACTCATTTTGGGGATTACAGCTTCTTCGCTCTTCCTGTGAACGCAGAGTGTAGCTCCCCCTGTGGCGCCGCAATAACGCATTCCCGGGTTCAGACAGTAGGTGTCTCTCCCGCCACACCATTCCTTGACGCACTGCCAGCATTTGGACACTAGGTGGCGCGCTCCCCGCACGTCTCAGCGCAGATTCCCGAGAGCAGCCAGAGACTACACCCTCCCCTCCCTCTCTGCCTTCTGATTAGGTGCGGCGAAATTGGTGATATTACCTCACCATTTCTGCTGCTCAGCAGTTGTCAGATTTCAGTCTTGGTTTGGTTGAGATTTTGCACTTCATTTCGAGGTCATTGAATTTGCCTCGGAGATCAGTTTGCGTTTGATGCTGATCAGAGAGATCAGAGCTCAGGACGGAGAGGATGTTTTCCAGGACCAACAATTTGTTTTCAAGGATGGAGCGCTTGCTTTCGAGGACAAACAATTTGCTTATGAGGATGGAGACGTTGTTGTTGAGGGCCGAAACATTCCTGAGACAGGTCATTGGATCCAGTCGGGAATCTCGGATTTTCTGGTTTTAGGGGTTGAGTTCAGGTCGTGGAGTTTCAGTTGACGTTGATGCTGGATCCTGTTCATATCCTGATATTTTTCCAAAATACTCTGGTATTTTTTGATTGGAGGGGATCAGACACTGACCGATCGATAACTCTGAGAGAGATGGTGAAAGGGGTGTCGGCGTCACGGTGACTCGTGTGTTGGTGCCGCAGTGAGCGGTGTGTCGGTGTCACGTTGAGGGGTGTGAGTGGGAATAACAGGATCCTTTTCTGGTCGGCTGCCAGTGACTGGTGGTGTTCCGCAGGAGACGGTGCTGCCACCGGTTCTGTTTAAGCTGAATAGCAATGATTTAATGATGCAATCACAAGATCACAGGACAAAAGAGCAGAAATAGGACATTCGGCCCACTGAGTGTGCTCTGCCACTCCACCATGAGCTAAACCATTCTCCCGTCTAGTTAAATTTTCCCGCTTTTTCCCCATATCACTTGATACACGGACTAATTAGATACCTATCAATTTCCTCGATAAACACCTTAAATGATTGGGCATCCACAGCTGTATGTGGCAACGAATTCCACAAATCCACGACCCTCTGGCTAAAGGAAATTCTCCTCAAATCTGTTTTAGTTAGGTACCCTCTATTTCTAAGACAGTGGCCTCTTGTCTTGGCCTCAACCACCAAGGGAAACAACCTTTCCACATCTACTCTGTCCAACCCTTTCAACTTTCATTTTTTTCTTGCAATAATTTCATCTAATTCTGCTCTACCGAGCCTCTATCTAGATTACTTTTCCAAACAACTTGAGCCAGTTCCTCTCTCATGCCACTGTAATTTCCTTTGTTCCATTGTAATATCGATACACCTGATACCAGCTTCTCCTGCGCAAATTTGAAACTTCACTCAGTCAGATTATGATC
The DNA here is from genome assembly GCF_048418815.1 of Hemitrygon akajei. NCBI lineage: Eukaryota > Metazoa > Chordata > Chondrichthyes > Myliobatiformes > Dasyatidae > Hemitrygon > Hemitrygon akajei. The sequence goes on from NW_027331932.1 coordinate 5,220,540, forward strand.
ACTACTTCCAAGGGGTCCCATTACCTCTAGTTTCCTAATCACCTCAGGCTCATTGCACAGCACCCGACCCAAAACAGCCGATCCTCTGGTGAGCTTATGGACAAGCTGCTCCAAAAAGCCATCCCATAAGAATTCTACAAAATCCCTCTCTTGAGATCCAGTACCTTCCTGACTTTCCCAATCCACTTTCATATTAAAATCCCCCATGATTATCTGGATATTTATCTTCTGACACTTTTTTTCAATTTCCGGCTGTAACTTCTACTCCACATTCCGGCTGCTGTTTGGAGGCCTGTATATAACGGCTATTCGTGTCTTTTTACCCTTGCCTTTTCTTATCACGACGCATAAGTATTCTACCCCCTTCTGATCCTATAGTCCTTCTTTCTAGGGATTTGATACCATTGCTTACCATCAGGGCCACGCCACCCCCTTTACCTACCTTCCTATGTTCCCTATACACTGTGTATCCTTGGACATTCAGCTCCCAATCACATCCATCACTTAGACATGACTCGGCGATGGTCACAATGTCTTATCTTTTAACCGGTAGCTGTACAACAAGGTCGTTCACTTTATTTCCAATGCTGCCTGCATTTAAGTACAGTACATTTAGAACAGTATCTGTTACCGACTTTGCTATATTTCTATCGCACAGCAAACTCTCATGTCTATTCACCTGTCTGTCCTTCTTCCCATCTTTGCTGCACAGTATCATTTACTTATTTCTATATTCGTCTTCCTCGACCCTATCACGCTGGTTTTCTTCCCCTGGCCAAATTAGTTTAAACCCTCCCTAACAGCTATATGAAACAATCCCGCCAGGATATTAGTACCCTCGGAGTTCAGGTGTAACCCATCGTTTTTGTATAAGTCATACCTCCCGCAAAACAGATCCCAATGATCCAATAATTTGAAGCCCTGCCCCCTGCACCAGTAACTTAGCCACACTTTCATCTGCTTAATTCTGCTATTCTTACTTTCATTAGGCAGTCATCCTGAGATTATTACACTGGAGGTCCGGCTTTTCAATTTTCATACCAGCTCCCAGTAATCTTCCTTCAGGACCTGCTCTCTTTTTCTGTCTATGTCCTTGGTACCAACATGTACCAAGACTCCTGGCTGCTCGCCCTCTCTCCTCTGAGTACTCTGGACACGATCTGAGACATCCCGTACCCTGGCACCAGGGAGACAACACACCATCCGGGTATCCATGTCCGGCTCGCAGAATCTCTTGTCTGTTCCCCACACTGTGGAATCCCCTATAACTTCTGAATTACTCCTTGCTCTCTAATCACTGCACTGGGCAGAGTGCCAGAGTCCGGTTCGCGTTGATCTTCCTCTGTTAGGTCAACCACTCCAACAGTATATAAAACGATATATCGATTTCTGAGAGGGAGGGAGCTGTCACAGAGGTGCCGTCCACTATCTCTCTGTAGGTATTATCAATCACCTCCTCACTTTCCCTAATTAGCTGAAGGCCATCAAGTTGCAGCTCCAGATCCCTAACACGGTCCTTAAGCTGCATCACCTGAATGCACCTGGTGCAGATGTAATCTTTGCAGAGTGTGGGAGTCCCGGGGGTCCCCACATCTGGCACTCCAAGCACAACACTAATCCTTGATGCATACCTCTAATGCTACTGTTATTACTAAATAAATAAATAAATAAATAATTCAACTTTTTTTCCAATGTCCCATACACTTCTTGTAGCAAAACTAATTACATACAATACTTAACTCAGTAAAAAATATGATATGCATCTAAATCACTATCTCAAAAAGCATTAATAATAGCTTTTAAAAAGTTCTTAAGTCCTGGCGGTAGAATTGTAAAGCCTAATGGCATTGGGGAGTATTGACCTCTTCATTCTGTCTGAGGAGCATTGCATCGATAGTAACCTGTCGCTGAAACTGCTTCTCTGTCTCTGGATGGTGCTATGTAGAGGATGTTCAGAGTTATCCATAATTGACCGTAGCCTACTCAGCGCCCTTCGGTCAGCTACCGATGTTAAACCCTCCAGTACTTTGCCCACGACAGAGCCCGCCTTCCTTACCAGCTTATTAAGACGTGAGGCGTCCCTCTTCTTAATGCTTCCTCCCCAACACGCCACCACAAAGAAGAGGGCGCTCTCCACAACTGACCTATAGAACATCTTCAGCATCTCACTACAGACATTGAATGACGCCAACCTTCTTAGGAAGTACAGTCGACTCTGTGCCTTCCTGCACAAGGCATCTGTGTTGGCAGTCCAGTCTAGCTTCTCGTCTAACTGTGCTCCCAGATACTTGTAGGTCTTAACCTGCTCCACACATTCTCCATTAATGATCACTGGCTCCATATGAGGCCTAGATCTCCTAAAGTCCACCACCATCTCCTTGGTCTTGGTGACATTGAGACGCAGGTAGTTTGAGTTGCACCATATCACAAAGTCCTCTATCAGTTTCCTATACTCCTCCTCCTGTCCATTCCTGACACACCCCACTATGGCCGTGTCATCAGCGAACTTCTGCACATGGCAGGACTCCGAGTTATATTGGAAGTCTGATGTGTACAGGGTGAACAGGACCGGAGAGAGTACAACGATCGCAGGAAGCCTTTTCCCGTTTCTGCCTAAGCCCGTTGAGCCAAAACCCTATCACTCTGCACCCCCCCCCCCACTCCGCGTCCTGCTCCCACGCTGCCCGCTGGATATGACGATGTTCCGCGCTCATCAGTCGTGCCTCTTTTACGCCAAGTAGTTGAAAGTAATATCCTTCAACTTGACTGCCAAAGCAACCTCATGTCTTCTTTTAGCCCTCCTGATTTCTTTCTTAAGTATTTTCTTGCTCCATCCACACCGTCCCATCACACACTGCCTTGGTCAGACACAATGTGAATACCTCTCTCCACGGCCCCATCACACACCCCAGCACTGAGACACGGAAAGAAACGTCCTCAGCACACGTGACAAATGGACATAGGCATAGAACATAGAATAGTACAGCACAGTACAGGCGCGTCGGCCCATAATGTTGTCCCGAACCTTAAACCTTGCCTCCCAACGATCTCCCCACCTTAAATTCCTCCATATACGTATCTAGTAGTCTCTAGAATTTCACTTGTGTGAAATCCGTGCACTTCCTTACTCCAAATGTCTTTACCTCTTGATCAGTACAGCCAGCTTTCTGACTATAAACTCAGCCTACACAACAGTGAACTATTTCCAATTAATAAAGAAGCACAAACATTAATATTTCGTGACCTCCCTTTTAAAGTAGTTAATAATCAATTTATTTTCCTTCGTATTGCAGTTACAAGGAATTTCAATGAACTTTTTCGTGAAAATTTTCTAATCTTTTAAACTCTACAAAACAGAGTTTGTCACAATGGTCACCCTTATCGAGGTCTCTGGTTGGTAGTGTTAATGTTATTTAAATATATACCCTTTCTAATTTTTTATGCTTATTTCAATCTATTCCAATTTTTTTTTTCTAAAGCTTTTTTTTTACTCATTAGATACTATTATTTTGTCCTATCTATGGAAGGGTAAACGTTCTGGACTTAATAAAGCTTACCTCCAAAAATCCAGAAAAGGTGTTCTGGCTCTATCTAACTTCCGTTTATACTACTGGGCAGCTAATGTTGGCTGTCTTACTTTCTGGTCCTTTTTTCATAGCCAGTCCGATTGTCCTAAATGTGTGGCAATGGATTTGAACTCCACGGAGGATCTCTCTATTTCTGGACTTCTTGGATCTGCACTCCCTTGTCGTTTGCCTAGACTAATTGTTAATCCTCTTATTAGACATACTCTGAGAATATGGGCCTAGTTTAGAAAATTTAATGGTCTTCATGCTGTCTCCCTTTCTAGTCCTATCTTGCATAATCATCTTTTCTTTCCTTCTATGCAAGATTTAATATTTCATGATTTGTAAAGAATTGGCATTAGGCATTTTGAAGAACTTTTCATAGATAATCTTTTGGAAACTTTCCAACAACTTTCTGCAAAGTTCAATCTACCTAATGCCCATTTCTTTAGATACCTTCAAATTAGACATTTCATTAATCCTTTATTATCCAATTTTCCTGAAATGCCTGAGAAAAACGTTGTGGACCTGTCTCTTTCTATTAATCCATTGAGTCAAGGCTTAAAACCTTTTATTCGTGATAAATTAGTGAGCCTACGATGTGCCCCCTTTGATAAAATTAGAATGGATTGGGAGCATGACTTAAATGTTCTTTTTATCTGATGCGGTCTTGGACTCAATTCACAAGTCAGTTAATTCGACCTCGCTTTGTGTTCGCCACTGTCATTTACAATTTAACATGTTCAAATCTAAATTGTCCCGATTTTACCCTAACATTGATCGTGTTTGTGATAAGTGTAAAGGAGGCGAGGCTTCTCTTATCTATATGTACTGGGCCTGTCCTAGTCTAGAGAATTTTTCGAGAAAGGTTTTCTTAACGTTATCCCACATTCTTAATTGCCGCTTTGAACCTAATCCTCAGTTTACTCTTTTTGGTACCTTGGATGAGGCGAATATACATTTGAGACCAACTAAACGTCGAACATTATCTGTTGTTTCTCTTTTCGCTAGACGCTTAATTCTTGTTAGGTAGAGAGATGTTGCCCCACCCACCCATGCTCAATGGCTTAATGATACCATGTCCTGTTTAGACCTTGAAAAAATTCACTACCTACTTCTCAATTCGGACATAAATTTTCAAAAGGTGTGGGGACATTTTTGGGAATATTTTCATAATTCCTATTTAGATTAAGTCTATTTTTTTCAATCTCTGACTTTCAGTATTTTTCCTTTCTTTGTTAGTAGGAATTATAATTCTCTGTCTTTATTTTCATTTACAGCTTTGGGGGATTCAACGCTCCGATTAATCTGTTGTGCATCTTGCAATGGTTGGTCTGGAGATTATTTTTTTCTGCAGGGAAGGGGTGAGAACACTAACTTTACATGATTCTATTTTGGGTGCTTTTTCATCATTGTTTTGAATTTTGTTATTGTCTGTTTATCTTCCGCTCTATTAATCTTTATTTTTTGTTGGTCTTTTGCTGTACCAATTGAAGAAATGCATACAAATCAATTAAAACAAAGTTAGTATATCTGCCTGCTCGACAGACTCAGGCAGAGCATTCCACGCACCAACCACTCTCTGAGAAACCAACCTTCCTCAAATATCCCCCTTGAACTTCCCTCACCTTATCTTAAAGTCATGTCCTCTTGTATTGAGTAGTGGTGCCCTGGGGAAGAGGCGCTGGCTGTCCACTCGGTCTATTCCTCTTAATATCCTGCATACATCTATCATGTTTCCTCTCATCCTGCTTCGCTCCAAAGAGTAAAGCCCTAGCCCCCTTAATTTCTGATCATAATCAATACTCTCTAAAACAGGCAGCATCCTGGTAAATCACCTCTGTCCCCTTTGCAATGCTTCCACATCCTTTCTATAGTGAGGCGAACGGAACTGGACACAGTACTCCAAGTGTGGCCTAACCAGTGTTTTATAGAGCTGCATCATTACCTCTCGACTCTTAAACTCTGTCCCTCGACTTATGAAAGCTAACACCTCACAGGCTTTCTTAACTACCCTATCTACCTGTGAGGCAACTTTCAGGGATTTGTGTGTTGAACTCCATCTACCAATTCTCAGCCCACTCCTGCATCCTATCAATGCCTCACTGCTATCTTTAACAATCCTCTACACGATCCACAACACCATCAACCTTTGTGTCGTCTGCAAATTTGCTAACCCATCCCTCTATCCCAACATCTAGGTCGTTAATAAAAATCATGAAAAACAGGATCCCTCCAATCCGAACGTACTCCCTCCACCACGGCTGTCTGCTTTCTGCAGGCAAGCCAATTCTGAATCCACCTGGCCAAACTTCACTGGATCCATGGCCTCTGACTTTCTGAATAAGCCTACTGTGTGGAACCATAACAAATGGCTTATAAAATCCACCTAGATGACTTCCACTGCACAAACCTCATCTGTATACCTGGTCACCTCCTCAAAGAACAGACTTGTTAGACACGATCTGCCCTTCACAAAGCCATGTCGACTGTTCCTGAACGGACCATGATACAGTAAATGCCCAGAGATCCTATCTGAATCTTTTCCAACAGCTTTCCCAACACAGACGTAAGGCTGACTGGTGTATAATCACCCGGACTATCCGTACGACTTTCTTTGAACAAGAGGGCAACATTCGCCTCCCCACAATCCACCGGTACCATTCTGTGGACAAAAAGGACATAAAGATCCTAGCCAGAGGCTCAGAAATATCTTCCCTCGCCTTGTGGAAAGCCTGGGGAATATTCCGTCAGTCTCGAGGAGTTATCCGTCCTAATGTATTTTAACAAGTCCAACGTCTCCTCTCCCTTAATATCAACATGCTCCAGAACATCAGCATCACTCATATTGTCCTCAACGTCATCAAATTCCCTCACATTGGTGAATACCGAAGAGAAGTATTCATGAAGGGCCTCGCTCACTTACACCGCCTCCAGGCACATCTTCGTACCTTTATCTCTAATCGGTTCCACCTTCACTCCTGTCATCCTTTTGTTCTTCACATAATTGAAGAATTCCTTGCTGTTTTCCTTTACCCTACACGGCAAAGCCTTGTCATGCGCCCTTCTTGTTCTCTGCCCCTTCTTAATCTCCTTTCATGCTACCCTATATTTCTCAATAGCCCAATCTGATCCTTGATTTCCAAACCTCATGTATGCTGCCTTCTTCCACCAGACTAGATTTTCCAACTCACTTGTCACCCATGGTTCCTTCACCCTACCATTCTTTATCTTGCTCACCCGGACAAATTTATCCCGAACATCCTGCAAGAGATCCCTAAACCTCGACCACATGTCCATAGTACATTTCCCTGCAAAAACATCATCCCAATTCACACCAGCATGTTTCAGGTTTATAGCCTCATAATTTGCCCTTCCCCAATTAAAAAATTTCCCGTCCTCTCTGATTCTATCCTTTTCCATCATAATGTTAAATGCCAGGGAGCGATTCTCACTGTCCCCCAGATGCTTACACACTGACAGATCTGTGACTTCACCCGGTTCGTTAACTAATACTCGATCCAGTATGGCATTGCCCATAGTTGGCCTGTCAACATACTGTGAAAAGAATCCGTCCTGGACACACTTTTCAAACTCTGCCCCATCTAAACCCTTGGAGCTAATCAGTTGCCAATCAATATTAGGGAACTCACCCATGATAACAACCCTGCTATTTTTGCACCTTTTCCAAAATCTGCCTCCCAATCTGCTCCTCGTATCTCTTCTGCTCCCTGTGGGTCTATAGAATACCCCCAGTAGAGTAACTGCTCCCTTCCTGTTCCTGACTTCCACCCATACTGACTCAAAAGAGGATCCTGCTACATTACCCACCATTTATATAGCTGTAATAGTATCCACTCCCCACCCCCCACTCTCTATCCCTTTTAAAGCAATGAAATCCAGGAATATTGAGAATCCATTCCTGCCCTGGTGCCAGCCAACTCTCTGTAATGGCCACTTTATCATAATTCCATGTATGTATACAAGACTGTCAGTTCATCAGCTTTGCTCCTGATGCATCTTGCACTGAAGTACACGCCCTTCTACCTTACTATCTTTACACACTTTATTCTGCTTCTCTTTCCTTAAAGCCTTTTTTATATGTTAGATCTGGCTTTACTCCATGCACTATACCTGCAGTTCTCACATGAACTTTATCCTCCTCCACCTCATCATCTGCTCTAACACTCTGGTTCCCCTACCCCTGCAAATCCAGTTTAAACTTCTCGAAACAGTGCTGACAAACCTTCCCGCAATGATATGAGTCCCCCTCCAGTTCAGGTGCAACCCGTCCCGGAGGAACAGGTCCCACCTTTCCTGGATCAAGGCCCAATTGTCCAGAAACATGCAGTCCTCCCTCCTGTAGCCACGTAATTAGCTGCATTGTCTTCCTATTTCTGGCCTCACTAGTACGTGGCACGGGTAGCGATCCTGAGATTGCAACGCTGGAGGTCCGGTCCTTCAATTTTGCACCTAACTCCCTGAACACTATTTGCAGGACCTCCTCCTTCTTCCTATCCACGTCATTTGTCCCTACATGGACCACGACATCTGGCTGCTCACCCTCCCTCTTGAAAATACTGAGAACTCGATCCGAGATATCGCGGACCCTGGCACCAGGGAGGCAACAGACCACCCGGGATCCTCGATCTCTCTCACAGAACCTCTTTTCTGGCCCCCTACCTATCGAATCCCCTATCAATAGTGCAAGCCTCCTTTCCCTCATTCCCTTCCCAGCTGAGGGTCCAGTCTCGGACCTTGCAACTTGTCCCTGGTAGGTCGATAGGAATGGCCACAGGGGTGTTCTGCTCTTTTTGTCTATTCCCCTTCCCTCTCCTAACAATCACCCAGCTACCTGTCTCCTGACTCTCAACAGTGACTATCTCCCTGTAACTCCTGTCTATTTATGCCTCTGCCTCCCGACAGATCCGAAGTTCATCCAGCTCCCGCTCCAGTTCCCCAACTCGGTTTGTCAAGAGCTGCAGCTGGATGCACCTTTTGCAGGTGTAGTCATCAGGGACAAATGTGAATCTCATACTCATCGCACACGCCGGGGAGAGACACAGAATAAAGTTCCCTCCACAACGTCCCGTCACAGATTCACAGGAACAGGCACAGAGTGAAGTTCCCTCCACATCATCCTTCGCAGACCGCAGACTCTCCAGTCAGGCACAGGTTGAGGTTACCTCTACCCCCTCCTCTGATACACTCACGGAGTCAGACACAAATTGATTGTTGCTCCACACCATCCCATCACAGATTCTTGGAGTGAGCAGCGGAGTTAAGCTACTGACACAGCGTCCAATAGCACACTTGGAATCAGACACAGTGTAGCTCCTTCTGCACCCTGTGATTACTGACACCCGGAGAAAGACATGGAGTGATGCTCTTTCTGACTCTCCAATGACACACCCACAGGGTCAAAAACAGTGTTCATCATCAGCACCGTCTTATCACAGAACTCGCGTGATCAGACACAGAGTGAATCTCCCTCCACACCGTCTCATCATACTTTCCCGATGTCAGCACGCAATGAAACTACCTGGCCACCGTCCCATCACAGGCACCCGGAGCCAGTTATAGAGTGAAGGTCCCTGCAGGCGATTCAATCATACACTTCCTGACGGGTCAGACATGAATTTGGTTTGCATCCACAATGTCCTTTCACAGACTCACGGGGACAGACGAAGAATGAATCTCTTGTCTCAAGGTCCCATCACACACTCCCGGTGTCAGACACCGAGTGATGCTCATTCCACACTGTCCCATCACGCACGACCCGAACCCTAACCCACAGTAACACATACCCCTTGCTTGAAACATGGAGTGAAGCACCCTGCACACTCTCCCATCTCACAGTCCTGCGGACAAACAAACAGTGAACCTGCTCCACACTAACCCATTACACCCGCCCGTGATCAGACAGAAAATGAAACACTCTCGGTACTATCCAGCTGCATACTCCCGTGGTCAGACACAGTATGATGCTCTTTCTACCCGTGACATCACACAACACAGGGGTCAGAAAACGAGAGAAGCTCCCTCCGCACCGTCCTATCCCATACCTCTGATATCAGAAACAGAACGAAACACCGTCCTGTCACGCCTCACGGTTCCCGCTGTCAGACACACACAGGACCCCCCGCCCCCACCACGCACAGCAACACCCACCCCCGCCCCCGACACAGCTTCCTATCACACGTACAGAGTGTCAAACGCACAGTCCCATCATCCGATCATACACACACGTGGTGAGACACAGATTTCAGCTCCCTGCACACCGTCCAATCACACACTCACACGGTCAAACGCAGAATGAGTCTCTTTCTCCACGGACTCATCACACACTCCCGGTTTGAGTCCCAGAGTGAAGCCGCCGCTCTACCGTTCCGTCACACACTCCCGGATTCAGAGTGAAACTATCTCTCCACGGTGCAATAACAGATTTCAGTGGGCAGACATTGGTTACATCTCTCGGGGCACTGTCCGAGCACACAATCCCAGGGTCAGACACAGAGTGAAGATCCCTCCACACCGCCACTCACACTCTCCCTGGGTCAGAGAACCGAATTTAGATCCCTCCGCATCGTCCAATCACACATAGCCTTGGTCAGACACAGTGCGAATCTCTCTCTCCACGGCCCCATCACACTCTCCAGCGGTCAGTCACAGAAAGAAGCTCCCTCAACACACACGACAAATGTCAGAGGGAGAGTGATTGACCCTCTACAGATTCTCAACACACCACAGAGCAAAGTGTCAGACACAGAGGGAAGCTGCCTCCACACGGTTCCATCACACACTCCCGAGTCCAACACAGTGTGAATCTCCCTCCTTACATCCCATCACACACTTCCTGGCGAGTCACACAGTGAAGCTCTCTCTGAAACGTCCCAGCACACCCCACAGTGTTCACACACAAAGGGAAGTTCCGCCCATAACGTCCCATGGCACAGTCACAGGGTCAGACTCCGTTCACAATATCCAATCACATAGTCTGGTGTCACATAGAATGAAGGTCCCTCTGCACTGTCCCACAAAATCCCGCTGTCAGACACAGAGTGAATCCACCTAAACAACTTTCCATCACACTCTCCCAGATTCAGCGATAGAATGAAACTTCCTCCACGCAGCCCCATCACACACACACCGGGTCAAACACAGAGTGAATCACCCGCCATACCGTCTCTTCATACACTCCCGATGTCAATCACAGAGTGACGCTTCCTCTCTCTATGCCTGTCCTGTGATGGGGAGCGGGTGAAAAAGGGGGATGATGCCTCACCTCTTCTGCTGGTCAACAATTCACAGATTTGAGCTTTGGTTTCGTTGTCAGATTTGTACTTCATTTCAATCTCAGTGAACTGGTGACGGAGATCGCTGTGCATACCTTTAAGAAAAGACAGATTAGAGTTGAGTGCAGAAAGCTTGGATTGAAGGGATGAGTTTAACTCATGGTAGTTTCGGTCGGAGGAGATCTTAGACTGACGAATCTGTGATACTGAGAGAGATGGTGAAGGATGTTTTACGTTTACAGTGACACGTGAATCAGCGTCACGCTACCGAACGGGTCACAGAGAGTGTTGTGTCAGTGTCACGGTGAAAGGTGTCACAGTGAAGATGTGATGGTGGCACAATGGGAGGCGTCGGCGCCAGCTTGAAGGGCGTTTCTGTGTCACGTTGAGGGGTTCTCAATCTCCCGTTGATTGTGTTGTTGTTGATACCATGGGGGTTTGAGTCAGTGTCGTGCGGGGCGTGTCCGAGTTGCTGTGAGGGACATGTCGGTGTCACTGTGATAGGAGTTTCTCTGCCCCGGAGAGAGGTGTACCGGGTCACAATGAAGTGTATCTCGATGTCAAGGCGAAGAAAATATCAGGGTGAGGGGCCGTGTGGTGTCACCGTGGGTGGAGTATCTGTGTCATGGTGTTCTAACGTATGACTGTGTCACGGTGAGAGACATGTCATGGCCACGGTGTGCGGGAGAGTGTCACGCGGAGCTGTGTGTCCGTGTCACAGAGAGTACTATGTCGGTGTCATTGTGAATTTAGGTGTCGGTATCACGTTAAGAGTTTTGACTGTGTCAGGGTGAGGTGTGGGTAATTGCCTCAGTGAACGGTGCATCGGCGTTATGTTGAAAGGGGATACTGTCTCGGTAAGGAGTGTTACAGGGACTTCTGAATCTTTGTCACGATGCGCAGCGGAGTGGATCACGTTGTGGAGCGTGAGGGCGTCACGGTGTGCGGTACCTCAGGGTCACGGTGAAGACCGTGTCGGTGTCGCTTGAGGTGTTTATCAGTGACACGGTCAGGGGCATGTCGGTATTACAGTGAGGAGTTAGTTGCGGTCAGTGTGACTGCCATGTGTGTGTCAGGAGTGTATCTGCGTCTCGTTGAAGGTCGTGACCGTGCTACGGTAACAACATTGTTGATGGTGAATGGCGTGTCGGTGTCAGTCAGGTCTTGATTGTTTTACGGTAAAGGCCGTATTTTTATCACGGTTAGGGGTGTGTCCGTGTCATGGTGATGGGTTTTAGTCGGTGTTACGGTAAGGGATGTGTCGGTGTCACTGTGATTTTTTACAATAACAATATATTCCACTCTCTTTATTTACGGTGTGACTCCACCGGGAGACCGTTCCACTCACCATGGATTGACAGACCGGCCACTGTCACAATGAGGGCGGACGTAACTAGGCAGAGTAGGCAGCTCAGACGGTACGGTCTATTTCCGATCTTCACTTCCGGCTGCTGTTCATGCGTAGCTGTAGAGAGACCACAAGACCATGAGACCATAAGGTATAGTAGCAGAAGTAGGCCATTCGGTTATTCAATTCTGCCCCGCCATTCAATAATTGGCTGAACCAATTCTTCCGTCATTCTCCACTCCCCTGCATACTGCAAATACCCTTCGATATCCCGGCTAATCAAGAAACTATCGATCTCTGCCTTAAATGCCGCAAATGATTTGGCCTCCACAGCCGCTTGTGGCAACAAATTCCACAGCTTTACCAGTCTCTGACTAACACGTAATTTAGCTGCATCTCTGTTCTAAATGGACCATCTTCAATCCTGAAGTCGTGACCTCTGGTCCTATACTCCCCTATCACGGGAAATAACACCAGATTTAATATATTCAGGCCTTTTAACATTCGGAAATTTTCTATGAAATTCACCCCCCCCCCCACCCCCCGCCCGCCATTCTCCTGAACTCCAGGGAATACAGCCCAAAGCTCCAGATGTTCCTCATTCAGTAACCCTTTCATTCCTGGAAACTGTCTGGTGAATCTTCTCTGAACCCTCTCCAATGTCAGCACATCCGTAAGTAGCCCCAAACAGCAGAGAATACTCCAAGTGTGGTCTCCGAGTGCCTCAACATCACATCCCTGTTCTTGTATTCTGCACCTCTAGAAATCAATGCCAACATTGCACTCACCTTCTTCACCCCCGACTCAAACTGGAGACTGACCTTCAGGGTATCCAAGTCCCTTTGCACTTCCGCATTTTGAATTTTCTGTCCATCTAAATAACAGTCCGCCCGTTTATTTATTCCACCAATGTGTGTACGCATACCTTTTTCCAACGTTGTATCTCATTTAGGGTAAGATACCCTCGTGTCTTTTATAGAAACATGGATAGATACCCCACACAGAAATAGGGTCTTTTAAGAGACTTCTGGACAGGTACATGGAACTTTGAAAAATAGAGGGCTAAGAGGAAATCTAGTAATTTCTAAGGTAGGGATATGTTCGGTACAACGTTGTGGGCCGAAGGGCCTGTGTTGTGCTGTAGGTTTACATGTTTCTATGTTTTTTTGTTGGCTGGCGGTGACCCGTGTTTTTCCACAGGGTTCTTGTTGTGACCGATTCATTTTATATTCTGTCAAAGACTTGGATGCTTGAATTAATACGCCGGTTGCAGTTTGCAGACGACGTGAAGATCGCTGGAGGACAGGGAGCTTGGAGGAATGAAGGAGTCTGTAGGAGGACGGGAGTCACAGGTCGACAGGCTGGTGAAGAAGGTGTTCGACACGTTGGCCTTCATCAGTCGGGACACTGAGAACGGGAGTCGGGAGGTCACGTCCCAGTTGTACAAGACGTCGGCGAGGAGGGACTCGGATTTCGGTTCAGTTTTTGTCGCCCTGCTGCAGGAGAGATGCCACACAGCTGGATAAGAGTGCAGCGGGAGATTAACCATGTTTTTGCCCGAGATCGAGGGATTGAGTTATGAAGTGATGTCGGGCAGTTCAGGACTTGATTCCTTGGAGCCTAGGAGTGACCTTACAGAGGGGCTTTGTTCGTTGGAGTGTACGGGTGACCTTACAGAGGTGTACAAAACCATGTGGGTCACATCAGCTACAGTCACGGACGAGAGTGCACACGACGAAGGTGAGAGAGAGAAGAAATTTCATTGGGTACCCTAGTGACTAGTTTTTGTACCCAAATGGTGGTCGGTTTGTGGAACGAGATGCCAGAAAAGTGGCTGAAGGAGAGAAATTTGAAGTACTTAAAAATACACACACTTCTGCATATAACACGTGCCATGTCCGCAATGGCGTCATAATTATGAACTCTGACCTGTTTGGGCATTGTTTGGCAGCTCACGGGGTCCTGCGGCAATGGGAGGAGCCTCATCCTCATCGATGACGGGCTCGTCATTCGGAACGTTCACCTCTGCGTAGGTGGAGTTCAGACCGCCTGGGACGCAGAGCGAGGGAGGAATAGAGAGAAGGTAATAGAAAGAGGAGTGAGGGCAGAGAGAGGGAGCAGAGATAGCGAGCAGTGAAAGTATGGGTTAAGTAAAGAGGAGAAAGGATGAGAGGCAGAGAGAAAGAAGGTTAGGGAACGGCGGAAGACAGGGGGAGAGGATGAGAGATGGCTGGAAAAGAGGAGATAGCAGTGAGCGATAGAGGCAATGAGCGGGTAAATGGGAGAGAGAGAATGGGGAATGATTAGGGGAGACGGAGAGTGGCAGAGGAAGAAAGAAGGTAAGAGTGAGGGGATAGGGAAAGGGACGAGAGAGAGCAAAGAGAGCGGACCGAGATAGGAGAGTGAGGGTCGGAGAAATGAGGGGGACCGAGGGAGCAAGAGACAGAGGAAGAGAGAGAGAGAGATTGTGAGAGACAGTAAGGGAGAGGGGAAAGCCTGAGCGGGGTGGGGGGGGGGGGAATGGAAGGTACCGATAGCGAGGAGAGGTTGCGGACCGGGAGGTAAGCGTAAAATGGGGCGAAGGCGAGAGAACAGGGAGAGAGGGGGCGCGGAGATAGCGGGAGGTGAGAGAATGAGCAAAGAATGAGGGAAAGAGTGCGAAGGAAAGAGCGAGTGTGAGGAAGGGAGAAAGGGGGAGTGTGATAGAGGAGCGTTTGGAGAGTAGAGCAAGTGAGGGAAGGGGAGTGTAGTTGAGATTGAGTAAAACGGGTGTGCTTGGGAGTGGGGAGGGTGAGGAGAGGGGAAAGGGCAGAGGGGAGGGAGGGCGGGGGAGATATAGAGGGATGTTGATAGGCGAGTGAGTTTAGAGAGAGTGGGCAGAGAGAGGGGGAAGGGGAGTGGGAGAAAGTGGTGGATAACATGGAGAGGTTCAAAGGGCAGTTTGTGAGGCAGAGTGTGGTAAGGCACAGCAGTGGAGAGGGCAGGGGATGAAGGGAGGTAGAGCGGGGAGAGGAGGAGGAGAGAGAGGGAGACAGCGAGAACAGAAGAGAGAGAGAAGTGGTTCGAGTGCCTTTCAAGTTATCTACAGCGGTGTCTGCTTTTCGCCTCATCTATGGCCTTCCTCGTCACCACGGCTCCATTGGTGTTCCTTTCTTACCGACCCTCCCACAGAGGTTCCACCGCTCCGACAGCCCCCACGGCGTTTCCTCCGCTCCGTGTTCCCCACAGTGCTTCCTCCTCAATGTCGCTTTTTTCCTCAGAGACTCTCCCAAGCAGTCCCTCCTCACCCAATTCCACGGCACGCCCACCACTGCACGCCTCCCAGAGCACCCCCACCTCAACGCCCCCTCCCACAGCCCTCCGTCCACACTTCCCTTCACGAAGGCAGAATCCACACCAAACACTGTTCCCCGCTTCAAGGTGCTGAATCCTCACCGTACGTCCCAGAGCGCCCCCTCCACATCGACTCTCCCACAGCACCGCCTCGTCATCACATCCCACAGCGCTCCGTCCAGAGATCCCATCACAGAGCGCCCCATCCACACCGACCCTCCCACAGCACCGCCTCGTCATCACATCCCACAGCGCTCCGTCCTGAGATCCCATCACAGAGCGCACCCTCCTCACCGACCCTCCCACAGCACCGCCTCGTCATCACATCCCACAGCGCTCCGTCCTGAGATCCCATCACAGAGCGCCCCCTCCACACCGAACCTCCCACAGCACCGCCTCGTCATCACATCCCACAGCGCTCCGTCCACACATCCCATCACGGAGCGCACCCTCCACACCGACCCTCCCACAGCACCGCCTCGTCATCACATCCCACAGCGCTCCGTCCAGAGATCCCATCACAGAACGCACCCTCCACACCGACCCTCCCACAGCACCGCCTCGTCATCACATCCCACAGCGCTCCGTCCACACATCCCATCACGGAGCGCACCCTCCACACCGACCCTCCCACAGCACCGCCTCGTCATCACATCCCACAGCGCTCCGTCCAGAGATCCCATCACAGAACGCACCCTCCACACCGACCCTCCCACAGCACCGCCTCGTCATCACATCCCACAGCGCTCCGTCCACACATCCCATCACAGAGCGCACCCTCCACACCGACCCTCCCACAGCACCGCCTCGAGATCACATCCCACAGCGCTCCGTCCAGAGATCCCATCACAGAGAGCCCCCTCCACACCGACCCTCCCACAGCACCGCCTCGTCATCACATCCCACAGCGCTCCGTCCAGAGAACCCCTCACAGAGCGCCCCCTCCACACCGACCCTCCCACAGCACCGCCTCGTCATCACATCCCACAGCGCTCCGTCCACACATCCCATCACTGAGCGCACCCTCCACACCGACCCTCCCACAGCACCGCCTCGTCATCACATCCCACAGCGCTCCGTCCAGAGATCCCATCACAGAGCGCCCCCTCCACACCGACCCTCCCACAGCACCGCCTCGTCATCACATCCCACAGCGCTCCGTCCACAGATCCCATCACGGAGCGCACCCTCCACACCGACCCTCCCACAGCACCGCCTCGTCATCACATCCCACAGCGCTCCGTCCACACATCCCATCACAGAGCGCCCCCTCCACACCGACCCTCCCACAGCACCGCCTCGTCATCACATCCCACAGCGCTCCGTCCAGAGATCCCATCACAGAGCGCCCCCTCCACACCGACCCTCCCACAGCACCGCCTCGTCATCACATCCCACAGCGCTCCGTCCACACATCCCATCACAGAGCGCACCCTCCACACCGATTCTCCCACAGATCTCCCTCATCAGGGCCTATACCATGGGTTCCCTCTGACTTACTCTACAGCAAATAATCAGTAGCGTTATCTGTACTGTTGCTCTGAGATCTCTCGACAGGAATGGACACGTCTCCTAAACAGAGTCAAACCAGCAAAGATGAAACTGACCTCCATATCTCCGGACCCGGGGTGCCGAGAGGGCCGTGACATTCAGTTCCACGTACGATACATCCGGTTCAGCTGGAAACAGAACAAAGAAGGTGACAATCAGGGTGGGGCTAGTTCCGCACCGACACGTCACGGACTCCCGTATCAGACACAGTGAATCTCCCTCCACGACGTCACCACGCACATTTCCGGAGTCAGACACAGAGCGAAACTCCCTCCACACCGTCCCATTACACAGTCCTGGGCTCAGACACAGAGTGAAACTCCCTCCGCACCGCGAAACTCCCTCCACACCGCCACATCACACACTCCCGGGGTCAGACACAGAGTGAAACTCCCTCCGCACCGCGAAACTCCCTCCACACCGCCACATCACACACTCCCGGGGTCAGGCACAGAGTGAATCTCCCTGCACACCGTCCCATCACACACTCCCGGGGTCAGACACAGAGTGAATCTCCCTGCACACCGTCCCATCACACACTCCCGGGGTCAGACACAGAGTGAATCTCCCTGCACACCGTCCCATCACACACTCCCGGGGTCAGAAACAGAGTGAATCTCCCTCCGCACTGTCCTATCACACATTTCCTGGACAGAAACACAGTGAAGCTTTCGCCACTGTCCCTTCACAGATTCCCGAATTAGTCACTAAGTAAAGCTCACTTCACAGCGACTCGCATAAGCTACTGTGGTCAAAAACCGAGTAAATCGCCCTCAGCACCGGCCGACCACCCCACCTCACCTCCCCCGCCGCAGCCATGGACAGTAGCCTGTCCTGTCCGCAGCCATGTCCACGCTGTCCTACTTCATACTCCCCGGGTCCGACACAGCGGTAAGCTCTCTCCCTCTCTCCGCACCACTCACCTCTCGAAGGAGCTTGTGGGTCCGTTCCTGTGAGCCTGATGTTCGCGTAGGTCTCGCTCTCATCCATCATGTCGGGTCTCTGAGCTCCTGAAAGGGAAGGGACAGTCGGTAGAGGAAACCCGCAGTGGGAGACCGTCGCTCACGAACACCTGATGAACAGCCGATAAAGAGAGGGACCGAGAGATGGGGGAGGAATTGCGGTGAGGAGAGAGATTGAGTGCGTTTGAGGGGATGGTTGGAGAGATGAGAATTGCCGGGCGGGGTGGTGAGAAATAGAGGGAGGAGAGAGATTTGGGGAGTGACTGGCCACAGGACACACCCCCAACATACACTCGCCTTCTTCGTCCTCTATCTTCCCTTCCTTATCGCACAGCACTCTCTCTCTCTCTCTCTCTCTCTCTCTCTCTCTCTCTCTCTCTCTCTCTCTCTCTCTCTCTCTCTCTCTCTCTCTCACACACACACACACACACACGCACACCATCTCGTTCTCGTTCTTACGCTCCCACCTTTCTCCACTTATCTCTTATCTCTCTCTCCTTTCCGTCTTCCCTCTCTCTCCCTCCTTCCCCGACTCTCTCCCATTCCCACTCGCTCTACTTCCACATCTCCCACGACAATTTCCCTTTCCGAATTTTCGAAGGTGGGGTTGGGTTTAGGTGCTTTTTGGCTCGTAACACTCGGCGATTCTCCCATCCCGATTCCCCACCCTCTCCATCGTTCACTCCGTCTTCCTTCTCCATTTTTCTGCCCCTTCACACCCTCATTCGCTTCCCCTTCCCTCCCCCACACCTTTCCTCTTTTCGTCTCCCCTACCTGCCCCTCCCTGCCCTCTGCCCCAACCCCACTACCTCCGTCTGCATCACTCCCACATTCATTCCTCGGCCGCTCCTTCTTTCCTTCTCATTATTCTCCCCTTCCGCACCACCTCCCTACCTCTGGCCGTTCCCGAAGTCTTGACTTCAGCGTCTGCCTCAGAGACTGCGCGTCTGTGTGTGTGTGTGTGTCTGAGAACCGTTGTGCTGCAGAAGGAAGAGGAAGGAAGGGGAGCCGAGGAATGGGCGGGTATGAGGTGGTGACATTGCACATACGACAGGAGTCACATGACAGGCCTATCCACACAACACTGTGGAGAGGTTGGGAACCGAGGGACCGATATCCGGTAGATAAAGGGAGTAAAACCAGGCACAAACTCTCTCCCAACCTCTTCAGAATTCCCGTGAAGAGAGAGAAGGAGATTTGTAGAGGAGGGGTTGGGTTGGGCCGGAGATGTGGAGGGTTGTTGGTGATGGAGCGGTACACGCAGAGAAGCGTCTGGGAGGTTGCAAATGAAGGAGAAGTGTCCAGTGGAGCAAAGAGGTGACTGAATTGGCAGGACTATAGGGGTGGGAGGGTGGGCCGGAGACGGCAGAACTCCTAGAGATGGTCAGTGTTGAAAGGGAGGGGGGGAGTGACTAGACCCCTCGTCTTCTGTCATCTATGTTTCAGGAACAACGTCAGAACATCCTTCAAGTGGGTGAACTCTCTCAAGGTGTCAGTCCCCTATGATGAGCTGGTAGAGACCTGTGCCCACCAACACACTGGATCGAAATGCAGAGAAATCCAAAATGTCTTTCACACAAAAGGATTTGGGAGACTCGGGGAGGATTCCTTTCAGGGTAACTTTTAGGTTGAATTAGTGGCGAAGAAGGCAAATATGATGATAGCATTCCGGGTGGTCCAGATTATATACATAAGGGTGAAATGTTGAGACTATACAAGGCACTGGAGGGGCCTCATTCGGAGCGTTGCGGGCAGTTTCTGGCCCCTTATCGAGTAAAGGACGAGCTTACATTGGAGATGGTTCAGAGGCGGTTCACAAGAATGATTCCGGGATTGAATGGCTTTTCATATGGGGAACATTTCATGGCTGTGGGCCTGTACACTCTGTAATTGACAGGAATAAGACGTGAATAAAGGACGTCCCTCTATTCTGAGGCTGTACCCTCTGGTCTTTCACTCTACCAGCACACGGCAAATCCACTAAACATCCACTCTGGCAAGACCTTTCACCATTCGAGAGGTCACCCCTCATCCTTCAGAAGTTTATTGATCACCCGCCCAGAGCCAGTCATATACTCTTCAAATGACAAGAACTTTAATCCCGGAATAATATTCCTGAACCCCCTTTAGATGATCTGCAGTTTCCACACACCTTTGTAAGAGAAGCGGCCCAAGACTGGTCACAATAGTCCGCATGAAGCCTCACCGGTGCTTTATCATTTCAGAACGTTATATCCTTGAGTTTACATTCCCTGGACATAAATGCTCACCTGGCATTGGACTTCCTGATCACAGACTCAACATGCAAATCAGCCTTCAGGGAATCCTGCACAAGTTCTCCCAACTCCCTGTCAGTGTCAGCCTCCGTTTGCGTTTTCCATTTTCTCACCAGTTACAAAATTGCCTACGCTTTCATTTCAATGTTGGCAGAAGATTGTGTCAGCCTTCCTTTAGAACAGATCATCCACTTTGGGATGTGCATGTCCTATTCTTTCCGAACTGCTTACAGAAATTCCAGCCATTGCTGTTCTGCCGTCACCCCTCCCTCTCCATTCAATACTGGCCAACATTACCCTCATGCCTCTGGAATTTCCTCTTTTTCCCCACTAATACATCTGATTTGAGCTTCTTCCTCTCGAACTGAAGGAGGAACGTTTTCATATTATGATCACTTAACCCTGAGGGTTCTTTTACCTCAAGCTCTCTGATCAGATATGGTTGACAGACCAACATCCAATCCAGAATACCTGGTGGGTTCAACCACGAGCTGCTCTAAAAAGCCAAATCGCATGCAGTATAGAAATACCCCTCCTGGAATCCAACACTAGCCTGATTTTCCCAGTCTAGCCGCATATTGTAGTTCCCCCATGACGATTGCAACATTGCCCTTTTGGCATGTATTGTCCGTGTCCTGTTGTACTTTGCAGGCCAGATCTTCACCACTGTTTGTGTGTCTGTATACAATTCTGATCAGATGTATTTACCTGAGCATTTCCGTACCCCTAACCTCAATGATTCAACGCCTAGCGACCCTCGGTCACTGCTGAAAGGACTCTGCTCGAAACGTCGTCTGTATTCTTTCCCATAGATGTTCCCTGGCCTGCTGAGTTCTCCAGCACTTTGTGACTGTTGCTTGGATGTCATCTCTTTCTTACGACTTGATTCCATTTTTACCAACAGGGCTTAGACGCCCTCTCTGCATTCCCGGCTGTAGCTTCGACAGAATGTGTATCCTTGGGCATTAAGTTCCCAACTACAATCTTTCAGCCATGATTCAGTGACGCCTGCAACTTCAGAACTGTCAATCTGCAACTTTGCTGCAAGTTTAGCTTCGTGATTTGGTTACCGCGCACAGTCGAAATCCACACATTCAGTAATATATTCAGCCTTTTCTTATTTTTTTCTTTTATTCTTTTCAATTTTAGTCCCACCTTCTAAGTTGCAGCTTAGGCGATTGACTGCAATTTCCCCCAGTGATCAACTCTTCTCAGTACACATTGCCTCTGTTTCTAAACCAATTACTTCATCGTCAGCACTATTATTGGCCTTTCCTAAATTTTTTTTGCACTGAAATTTGAACAGCTCAGAACACGAGTTGCACTGAGCTCAACCATATGACTCGGAATATCGTCGGAGGTCTTACAACCACGTGCCCCCCAAAATTTTCCATGAACTGTACTGGCCATCTGGCTCACATCCCTCCGCAACTGGTCCGAACCCGGACCATTACCCCGAACATCCTGCCCATTAACTTAGAACCTAACTCCCAGGACTCCCTCCTCAAACGTCCTATTCATGGCATTGATGCCCACAAGGATCACCATTTGACTGGCGCTGCTCTGGGCCTTGGACCATCTGGACAATAGCAATGCTTACGTCACGCTGCGGTTTATTGGCAACAGCTCAGCGTTCAGCACAGTCATTTCCTCAGTTCTAATCAACAAGCTCCAAGTCCTGGGCCGTTGCATCTCCCTCTGCAAAATAATGTTTGACTTCCTCATCGTGAAACCCACAGTCCGTGCAGATCGGTTATAACATTTCCGATCTACAGGTGGTGTTGAATTAGCAGAGAGGCTGCAGGGCTTACACAGAGAGGGAAAATGGACAAAGTACTGGCTGATGGAATACAGTGCTGGAAGTGTATGGTCATGCAAATTGCTAGAAGAAATTTTCTTAAACAACAAACTACGGCTCAAAGGGATCAGGGAGTCCCGGTGCAGGATTCCCTCGAGGTTAATTTACAGGTGGAGTCGGTGGTGAGGAAGACAAATGTAATGTTAGCATTCATTTCCAGATGACCACAGTATAAGAGTAAAGGTTTATTTTCTAGGCTTTACAAGGCACTGGAGAGATCACATTTGTTGTATTATGGGCAATGTTGGTCGCCTTAGTAAATAATGGATTTGCTGACATTGCAGTTGATACGACCAGAAGACATTGCAAAACATAAAGCTATTCAGCCCATCAGATCTGATTGGCTATTCTATTCATGGCTCATCCCGGATCCCACTCAACCGACCTTCTCGCCGTATTTTTGATGCCCTAACCGATCAAAAAATTGTCATGTTCTGCCTAACTCAACTCACGGTCTTGCCCTCCAGCATGGTTTGTTGGAGAACATCCCGCATATTCGCTTCTCTCTGGCAACAGGCACTCCTCTTTGCTTCCATTCTAAAAGGCCGCCCCGTAATTTTGAGTATGTGTCCTCACGTTCTGTATATCCCCACCACAGGAAACATCCTCTCCACACCCACCGTACCTAGCCCTTTCAACATTCGGCAGATTCAACAAGATCACTGATTGTTAAATAATATTGTTTAAACAATCTTTTAGAGTTTTTCGAGGAGAATACCAGGAAAGTGGATGAAGATAAGTCAGTGGAAGTTGTCTACGTGGACTTCAGTAAGGCCTTTGATCAGGTCCCGCATGGGAAGTTAGTTAGGAAGATACAGACACTAGGTATATATGGTGAGTTAGTAAATTGGATTAGACATTGGCTCAATGGGAGGAGCCAGAGAGAGGAAGTGGAGGATTGCTTCCCTGAGAGGAGGCCTGTGACTAGTGATGTGTCACAGGGATCATTGCTGGGTCCATTGTTATTTGTCATCTATATCAATGATATGGATGATAAAGTGGTAAATTGGATCTGCGAATTTGCTGATGATACAAAGATTGGAGATGTAGTAGTTCAGTGAGCAAGGTTTTCTAAGCTTAGAGAGGGATTTGGATCAGCTAGAAAAAAGGACTGAAAAATCTCAGGTGGAGTTTAACACAGACAAGTGTGAGGTATTAAACTTTGGAAGGACAAACCAAGGTAGAACATATAAGGTAAATGGTAGGACACTGAGGAGTGCAGTAGAACACCGGGATCTGGGAATACAGATACATAATTCCCTAAAAGTGGCGTCACAAGTAGATAGGGTAGTAAAGAGAGCTTTTGGTATATTGGCCTTTATAAATAAAACTATTGAGTACAAGAGTTGGAATATTATAGTGAGGTTATATAAGACATTGGTGAAGCCGAATTTGGAGTATTGTGTGCAGTTTTGGTCACCTAATTACAGGAAGGATATTAATAAGGTTGAAATAGTGCAGAGAATGTTTACAAGGATGTCGCTGGGACTTGAGAAACTGAGTTACAGATAAAGCTTGAATGGGTTAAGAATTTATTCCCTGGAGCGTAGAAGAATGTGGGGAGATTTGAAGAGGTGTATAAAATTATGATGGGTTTAGGTAGAGTGAATGCAAACAGGCTTTTTCCACTGAGGCTAAGGTAGAGAAAAAAAAAAGCAGAGGACATGGGTGAAGGGTGAGGAGGACAGATTAAAGGAAACATGGAGGGTTGAGTGGTTTCTTCACACAGAGTATGGTTGGAATAGGGAATGAGCTGTCGGATGAAGTGGTAAATGCAGGCTCACTTATAATTTTTAAGAAAAACTTGGACCGGTACATGGTTTGGAGGGATATGGTCCAGGTGCAGGTCAGTGGGACCAGGCAGAAAAATGTTTCGACACAGACAAGTAGGGCCAGAGGGCCTGTTTCTGTGCTGTAATGTTCTATGGTTCTATCATCACACATTCCTCTAACTTCCAATGCGTACTGGCCTAAATTTGCCGAACGCTCCCCATAGGTTAACCCCTTCATTTCCAGAATTATCCTCGTGAACCTCGTCTGGACTCTCTCCGATGTCAACACATCCTTCACGCGATATGGGGCCAGATCAGTTGCCAATACTGCAAGTGCGGCCTTAATGTTTCCTTATAAACCCTCAGCGTTATATCCTTGTTCTTTTTTTTAATCATTTCCCCTTGAAATAAATGCCTCCATTGCATTTGCCTTCCTACCCCAGACGCAACCTGTAAATTAAACTTTCGGGAGTCTTGCACAAGTGATGCACTCCTATGCCTCTGTAAATCCCATTATTCCATTGAGATACTGATACATGTGACTTATGCTTCTCCCTCACAAATTACAGAATTAATTTAATGATACCTCTTCAGTAAACAGACTTCTGGCTTTTGACCCTCGCACTTACGAATGCTGAGGATTCGGTTTGAGATATCCCGGACACTGGCACGCGGGAGTCATCATTCCATCCGGGAATCTGATTGTGGCACATCGAGCCAACAGTCTGTTCCCCAAACTAACGAATCCCCTATCACCACAGTGTGTCTCTTCTTCCCCCTTCCCTTCTGAGTCAAGAGGCTGACTCACAGCCAAACAGCCGACCACTGTGACCTCTCTCTGTATGCGCGACTATATCTAAAATGCTATATATTCTACTACTGAGGATGACAACAGGGGTACTCTCCACTGGCTCATTAACCGTTTTCCCCTGCCTTACTGTCACCGTTTTCTGTGTCCTCTACCTTGGTTTTAACTACCTCTCCATAAGTCCTATCTGTCACCGTGTAATCCTCTAATTATATGTTAGCATCTCAAAGGTTCTGTAGAGGACCCAGAACGTTGACCTGTACTTTGTCTCTCTCCACGATAGGTCCACAACAGGTGCAATCTCATTTGTTCTCCACTGGCTTTCGGGCATTGCACAACAGCAATTGTTAGGTCAGGCTGCGTTTTATTGGCCATAGCTCAGCGTTCAGCACAATCATTTCCTCAGGTCTTAAAAACTGGGGAGACTAAAATAGAATGGTTGGGGGTGGGAATCAAATTGAACAGATTAGGAGAGAGGAGGTTAGTTCACAAATAGAGAAAGCTAGTAGACAATGTGTGAGGGAGGATAGGCTGGTGAGAGAGAAGGGGAGCGCTCTGACCGAAAATGTAGGGGAGAAGGAAGAAAAATATAATAAAGTTGTTTTCACAGTTTGGGATAAACAGAGGGTAAGAGGTGGAGAGTGTCTTAAATACATCTATTTTAATGCTAGGAGCATTTCAGCAAAGGTGGATGAGCTTAGGGCATGGATTGTTACCTGGAAATATGATGTTTTAGCTAACAGTGAAACATGTGTGCAGGAGGGGTGTGAATGGCCACTAAATATTCCTGGATTTTGTTGTTTCAGGTTTGCTAGAATCGGAGGGTCAAGAGGGGGGAGGGTTGCATTGCTTGTCAGAGAAAATATTACAGCGATGCTTTGGCAAGATAGATTAGAAGGCTCGTCTAGAGCGGCTATTTGGGTGGAATTGATGAATGGGAAGGATCTAGTAACACTTATAGAGGTTTATTATAGACCACCTCTTGGAGAGAGAGAATTGGAGGAACAAATTTGGAAGGACATACCAGAAATCTGTACTAAGCACAAGGTTGTGATTGAGGGAGATTTTAATTTTCCACAAATAGAGTGGGAAGCCCATTCTGTAAAAGGGCTGGATGGTTTAGAGTTTGTAAAATGTGTGCAGGATAGTTTTTTTTTTTCTGCAGCAATACATAGAGGTACCAACTAGAGAAGGGGCAGTGTTGGATCTCCTGTTAGGGAATGAGATCGGTCTGGTGAAGGATATACGTGTTGCGGAGCGCTTCGGGTCCAGTGATCACAATGCCATTAGTTTCAATATAATTAAGGAGAAGGATAGGACTGGACCCAAGGGCTGAGATATTTTATTGGAGAAAGGGTAACGTTGAGGAGATGCGAAAGGATTGAGGAGCAGTGCAGTGGGACAATTTGTTTTATGGGAAGGATGTAATAGAGAAGTGGAGATCATTTAAAGGTGTAATTTTGAGGGTACAGAATCTTTATGTTCCTGTTGGGTTCAAAAGAATGGTTAAAAGGTTGAGAGAATCATGGTTTTCAAGGGATATTGGAAACTTGGTTAGGACAAAGAGAGATATCTACAATAAATATAGGCAGCATTGAGTAAATGAGGTGCTGGAGAAATATAAAGAATGTAAAAAGAATCTTAAGAAATAATTTAGAAAACCTAAAAGAAGATATGGGTTTGCTTTGGCAAGTCAGGTGAAAATAAATCCAAAGTGTCTCTGCGGTTAAATTAATAGTGAAAGGATAGTGAGGGATAAAATTGGGCCCTTAGAGAATCAGAGTGGACTGCTATGTCTGGAGCCAAAAGAGTTGGGGGAGATTTTGAAAATTTCCTTTTCTTCGGTATTCACTAAGGAGAAATATATTGAATTGTGTAAGGTAAGGGAAAAAAAGTAAGGTAGTTATGGAAACTATGATGAGTAAAGAGGAGTAAGTACTGGCGCTTTTAAGGATATTAAAAGTGGATACGTCTCCGGGTCCTGCAGGATATTCTCTAGGACCCTGAGGGAAGCTAGTGTAGAAATTACAGGGGCTCTGACAGAAATATTTCAAATGTCATGAGAAACGGAGATGGTTCCAGAGGATTGGCGTATTGCGCATGCGGTTCCATTGTTTAAAAAGGTTTCTGAGCGTAAACCTGGCAATTATCGGCCTGTCAGTTTGACGTCAGTGGTGGGTAAATTAATGGAAAGAATTCTTAGAGATGGTATCTATAATTATCTGGATAGACAGGGTCTGAATAAGAACAGTCAAGATGGATTTGTGTGTGGAAGGTCATGTTTGACAAATCATAGTGAATTTTTTGAAGAGGTTACTAGGAAAGTTGACGAGATTTAAACAGTGGATGTTGTCTATATGGACTTCAGTAATGCCTTTGACAAGATTCCACACGGAAGGATAGTTAGGAAGGTTCAATCATTAGGTATTAATATTGAAGTAGTAAAATGGATTCAACAGTGGCTGGATGGGAGAAGCCATGGATTGGAGGATAACTGTTTGTCAGGTTGGAGGCCTCTGAGCTCTGTACTGGATCGAATATTGTTTCTGATATTCATTAATGATTTTGATGATGGGGTTTTAAATTAGATTAGTAAGTATGCAGATGATACTAAGACAGGTGGCGTTGTAAATAATGAAGTAGGTTTTGGAAGCTTGCAGAGAGATTTAGGCCATTTAGAAGAGTGGGCTGAAAGGTGGCAGATGGAATTTAATGCTGTTAAGTGTGAGGTGCTACATTTTGGTTGGACTAATCAAAATAAGACATACATGCTAAATGGTAGGGCATTGAGGAATTCAGTAGAATAGAGTGATCTAGGAATAATAGTGTATAGTTCCCTGAGGGTGGAATCTCATGTGGATAGGGTGGTGAAGAACGCTTTTGGTATGCTGACCTTTATAAATCAGAGCATTGGGTATAGGAGTAGGGATGTAATGTTGAAATTGTACAAGGCATTTGTCAGGCCACATCTGGACTTTTGTGTACATTTCTAGTCACCGAATTATAGGATAGATGTCAACAAAATAGAGAGAGCACAGAGGAGATTTACTAAATGCCACCTGCTTTTCAGCACCATAGTTAAAGAGAATGGTTGAACAAGTTAGGTCTTTATTCTTTGGAGCGTAGAAGGTTGAGAGGGGACTTGATAGAAATGTTTAAAATTATGAGGGGGACAGATAAAGTTGACGTGCATAGGCTTTTTCTGTTGAGAGTAGTGGAGATTCATTCAAGGGGACATGAGTTGAGAGTTTAGGGGCAAACGTTTAGTTGTAACACAAGGGTAAACTCAGAGAGCAGTAGCTGCGTGCAACGAGCTTCCATTAGAAGTGGTAGAGGCAGATTCGATTTTGTCATTGAAAAAATAGATAGGTATATAGACAGGAAAAGGATGAAGGGTTATGGGCTGAGTGCAGGTAGATGGGACTAGGTGAGAGTAAACAGGCACATCTTCCCACCGTTATCTCATGCCCGCTTCCTGCTCTCCTCAGCCCCTTATTAATCTCCTTGCTTGCTACCCTATATTCCTCAGTAGACCCATCTGATCCTTGCGTCCTAAACCTCAAAAATGCTGCCTTCTTCTACCTGACTAGATTTTCCACCTCAATTGTCACCCATGGTTCCTTCACCATACCCTTCTTTATCTTCCTCACCGGGACAAATTTATCCCTAATATCCTGAAACATCGACCACATGTCCAAAGTATATTTCCCTGTAATAACATCACTCCAATTCAGATCTGCAAGTTCTAGCCTTATTGCCTCATAATTTGACCTTCCCAAACTAAAAAAAAAAATCCTGTCCTCTCTGATTCTATCCATTTCCATGATAATGCTAAAGACCAGGGAGCGGTGATCACTGTCCTCCAGATGCTCACTCTCTAAAGATCTGTGACCTGATCTGATCCGGTCCGTTACCTAATACTAGATCTAGAATAGCATTCCCCCTCTTCGGCCTGTCAACATACTGTGACATGAATCCGTCCTGGGAACAGTAAAGAAACTCTGCCCCGTCTAAATCAACGGACGGTTAAGGGGTTGCCTCCGTCTGCAACACTATGTTTGACTTTCTCTTCGGGGAACCACACTCAGTGCAGACCACTAATAACATTACCGATCTAGAGACAGTTTTGAAGTAGCAGAGAGGCTACAGAAGGACTTAGAAAGAATAGGGAAATGTGCAAAGGTGCAGCAGATAGATTACAGCGTTGGAGAGTGTATGGATATACACGTTGGTAGAAAACTATAAGTGTAGATTATTTTCTAAATGGAAAAATACCTACGTGCATAGGGACCTCGAGCATGACTCCTTGAGGGTTAATTTTCAGGTTCAGTCGGTCGTGAGGAAAGCAAATGTGATGTTAGTTTTCATTTCGGAGGACTAGAATATATTAGCAAGGATGCAATTTTCAGACGTTACAAGGCACAGGTGAGGCTCAGTTTTAGTGCTGTGAGCATTTTCGTGCCCCTGATCGAGGAACAGATGCCCTTACATTGGAGAGGGTTCACAGAAGTTGCACAATAATTATTTGGCGATTGAAAGTTCTGACATGCGGAGAACCTTTCACGGCTCTGGGCCTGCACTCACTGGAATTCAGAGAATAGGGCGTTCATAAGGGACGTTTTTCTATTCTGAGATGTATCCTCTCTCCCTCTCCCACCAGCGGGGAAATGCTCTCCACATCCACCCGAACAAAGCCTATCACTTTCAGCGAGGTTTCGATGAAGTCACAACTCATTTAATTAATCAGGTGTAGGCCCAGAGTTATCAAACGATTTTTATGGATTCAATCTCTTGACTCTCCGTAGAACCCTCCTCAGCCTCACCTGGAGTATTGTGAACAGTTTTGGTCGTCTTATATTAGAAAGTAAACACAACGTATGCTGCAGATGCTGTGGTCAAATCAACACAAAAAGACAAGCTGGATGAACTCAGTAGGTCGGGCAGCATCCGTTGAAATGAGCAGTCAACGTTTCGGGCCGAGACCCTTCGTCAGAACTGAAGAAGGAGGGGGCAGGTACCCCATAGAGAAGGTACGGAGAGGGTGGAAAACCAATCAAAGGAAAGATCAAGGGGTGGGGGAGGGGAAGCTGGGAGGGGATAGGCTGGAGAGGTGAAGAGGAAATCTAAGGGGAAAGCACTATAGGTAGTAGAAGAAGGCAGAATCGTGAGAGAGGTGATAGGCAGGTAGAAGAGGAGACAGAGTGAACGTGGGATGGGGGGAAGGAAGAAGAAGGGAATTAGCGAAAGTTGGAGAATTCGATGTTCATACAAAGGGGCTGGAGATTTCCCAGTCGGTATATGAGGTGTTGCTCCTCCAACCTGAGTTTGGCCTCATCATGGCAGTAGAGGAGGCCATGTATAGGCATATCGGCATGGACATATCCACATTCTCTCCCTCTCCCTTCCCCCATCTCACATCACTATGTCTCCTCTTCAAGCTGCCTATCACCTCTGTTATGATTCTGCCTTCTTCTACTAGACATAGTGCTTTCCCCTTAGATTTCTTCTTCACTTGTCCTGCCTATCCCCTACCTGCTTCCCCTCCTCCAAACCTTCATCATTCCTCTGATTGGTTTTCCACCCTCCCCCCACCTTCTTTATGTGGCCCCTACCCCTTCCTTCTTTCGTCCAGACGATGGGTCTCGGCCCGAAAAGTTGACTGCTCATTTCAACGGATGCTGCCCGACCTGCTGAGTTCATCCAGCTTGTTTGTATGTGTTATATTAGGAAGGTTGTGCTCAAACTGGAGAGGGTTCAAAGAAGTTTCACAAAAATTAGTCCATGATTGAAAAGCGTCATATGAGAAGTGCTCGGTATCTCCAGGCAGGTACTCACTGGAATTTAGAAGTAACGGGGTGACCGCATTGAAATCTATCGAATAATCAAAAGACTTGATCCAGTGGGTGTGCAGAGGAAGTTTTCTGTGGTTGGGGAGTCGGAGACCAAAGGACAAGGACTTAGAGGAGCAGCGTGTCTTTTTAGAACGGAGAGGAGGAAAATTCTCTTTGGCCAGAGTGTGGTGAATCTGTGGATATCATTGCCAGAGGCGGCCGTGGAGGCCAGGGTTTATCTATCTATTTATTTATTTATTTAAATTTCCCGTACATTTATGGCAGAGGTTCTTGATTGGTGAGTGATTGAATGAATATAGGAAGAAGGCAGGGGATTGAAGTTGAAAAGTAGATTAGATCAGCCACGATGGGTGAAACTAGGACAAGGGGGCATAATCTTAAAATAAGGGGATGCCGTTCCAGGACTGAGATGCGGAGAAATTTCTTCACTCAGAGGGTAGTGGGGCTGTGGAATTTACTACCCCAGAGAGCTGTGGAAGCTACTACACTCAATAAATTCAAAACGGAGATAGATATTTTCCTGGATAAAAATGGCATTAGAGGATATGGTGAGCGAGCAGATAAGTGGACATGAGACTAGGTTTAGATCAGCCATGTGATCTCCTGGACCAGTTTTCGATAGCCTGGATGGGTCGGAGAGGAATTTTCCAGATTTTTTCTCCTCAATTGGCAACTCGGTTTCTTTCCCCGGGTGATCACATGGGTTTGGGCGGGATGAATAATAAAATAAAATGGGCGGCATGGTGCCCTGTTGGTTGGCACTGTTGCCTTGTGGGATTCGGTGAAAACTAGAGTTAAGATCGGATCAGCCATGATCTTGTTGAATGGCGGAGCAGGCTTGAGGGGCCGATGGGCCTACTCCTGCTCCAATCTCTTATGTTCTTATGTTATGAAATGTTGGAGCAGATTCAATGGGCCAAACGGTCTAATTCTGCTCCTAAATCTTCTGTTTTTAATGATAAGTTACTTTGTTTTATTGTGGAAAAGCTAAACGTTGTTGCCAAGCTTGACTAGCTGAAGATTGAGTTAACGAAGGTCACAGGATAAGATGCAGACGCTGCCTTGCTTGTGGGAGCTGATAAAAGCTAGCAGCATTTCATACCGAGAATGAGGTATTGGTAAACGTTGTCCGGCACTGTCTTGGTAAAAGAGGAACTGATTGCAGACGTGCTGTTCTAATTTTGTGCACCGACCGGAAGCATTCGTAGACTGTCTGATATTTAACAAGTGATTCTTGAAATATCTCACTGTGTATATTTGGCTTTTGGCTATTGCCCAAAATTCACAGTGTAAATTGGGCCCGTATAAATAACATTGAACATAGAATACACAGTACAGGCCCTTAAACACTGCTTTCCATATAACCAACCCCCACATTAAATTCCTGTCTCGTAGTCTCCTAAATTTCACTAGTGTATCTGCCTCCACCACTGACTCAGGCAGTGCATTCCGCGCACCAACCACGCTCTGAATAAAAAATCCTTCCTCCAATATCCCCCTTGAACTTCGCTGCCATTACCTTAAAGCCATGTACTCATGTATTGAGCAGTTGTGCCCTGGGGTAGAGGTGCTGACTGTCCACTCTATCTATTCCTTTTATATCTCGTATAGCTCTATCATGTCTCCTCTCATCCTCCTTCTCTCCAAAGAGTAAAGCCCTATCTCCTTTACTCTCTGATCATAATGCATATTCTCTAAACCAGGCAGCATCCTTGCAAGTCTCCTCTCTACCATCTCAAATGCTTCCACATCCTTCCTATAGTGAGGCGACCAGAACTGGACACAGTACTCCAAGTGTGGCCTAACCAGAGATTTATAGAGCTCCATCATTACCTCGCAAACCTTAAATTCTATCCCTCGGCTTATGAAAGCTAACACACCACAAACTTTCTTAAGGACCCTATCTACCTTTAAGGCAACTTTCTGGGATCTGGGGATATGTACCCCCAGATCCCTCTGCTCCTCCACACTACCAAGTATCCTGCCATTTACTTTGTACTCTGCTTTGGAGTTTGTCCTTCCAAAGTGTACCACTTCACTCTTCTCCGGGTTGAACTCCATCTGCCACCTCTCAGCCCACTTCTGCATCCTATCAATGTCTCTCTGCAATCTTCGACAATCCTCCACACTATCCACAGCACCACAAACTTCTGCGTCGTCTGCTAACTTGCCAACCCACCCTTCTAGCGCCATATCCAGGAGGTTAATAAAAATCACGAAAAGTAGGGATCCAGAACCAACATGCTCCAGAACATTAACCTCACTCATATTTTCCTCTCCGTCATCAAGTTATCTCTCATTGGTAAATACCGATGATAAGTATTTATTGAGTATCTCGCTGACTTCCACAACCTCCAAGTACACCTTCGCACTTTCTCTAATCGGTCCTACTTTCACTCCTATCATACTTTTGCTTTTTACATAATTGAAGGATGCATTGGGATTTTTCCTTTACCCTTCTCGGCAAGGCTTTCTCATAGCCATTTCCTACTCTCCTCAGCCCCTTCTTAAGCTCTTTTCTTGTTACCCTATATTCCTCAATAGCCCAATATGATCCTTGCTTCCTAAACCTCATTATACTGCCTTGTTCTACCTGACTAGACTTTCCACGTCACTTGTCACCCGTGGTTCCTTCACCTTATCATTCTTTATCTTCCTCAGCGGGACAAATTTATCCCTAATATCCTGATTCCTAAACATCGACCACATGTCCATTGTATATTTCCCTGCAATAACATCACCCTAATTCACACCTCCAAGTTCTCGCCTTATAGCCTCATAATTTGCCCTTCTCCAATGAAAAAAAATCCTGTCCTCTCTGATTCTAACCTTTTCCATGTTAATGCTAAATGCCAGAGAGAGGTGGTCACTGTCTCCCAGATGCTCACCCACTGAGACATCTGTGGTCTGACCGGGTCCGTTACCTAATACTAAAATCTAGTATGGCATTCCCGCTTTTCGGCCTGGGAAGATACTGTGACAGGAATTCGTCCTGGACACACTTTAGATACTTTTCCCGTCTAAACCAACGGACGGTTAAGGGGTTGCCTCCGTCTGGTACAGTATGTTTGACGTTCTCATCTGGGAACCACAGTCAGTGTAGACCAGTAATAACATCACCAATTTTGAAGTAGCAGAGAGGCTACATAAGGACACGTTACGAAAATGGACAAATGTGCAGCAGATAGATTACTGTGTTGGAGAGTGTATGGCCATGCACTTTGATAGCAAAAAAGTATAAGTGTTGACTATTTTCTGAATGGAGAAATATCTACGGGGCAAAGGGACCTCGTGCAGGATTCCGTTAGGATTTATTTGCAGGTTCAGTCGGAACTGAGGAAGGAAAATGTGATGTTAGTTGTACTTCGGAGGACGGGAATATATAAGCAAGGACGTAATTTTAAGACTGGATGATGCACAGGTGAGGCCCAGTTTATGTGCTGTGAGTATTTTCGGGCCCCTGATCGAGGAAAGGATGTGCTTACACTGGAGAGGGTTCACTGGAGGTGCACAATAATCATTCGGTAATTGAAAGACTTGTTATACGGGGAACCTCTCACGGCTCCGAGCCTGTGTGGACTGGAAATCAGAGAATAAGGGATGCCTTGAGGGTGCCTCTCTATTTTGAGATGTATCCTCTGTTCTTTCACTCTCCCACCAGCGGGAAAATCCTCTCCACATCCTCTCGAGTAAAGCCTTTCACCACTCGAGAGTTTTCGATGAAGTCACAACTCATTTTCTTAATCCCGATGTAGGCCCAGAGTCATCAAACGATTTTTATGGAATCAATCTCTTGCTCTCCTTAGAACCCTCTTCAGCTTCAGTACATCCTTTACTAAATAAAGCGCCAACAACCGTTCACAATACTCTACGTGAGTTCTCATCAATACTTTGTGAAGTCTCCTTTCTTTTATATTCTAGCCCTCTTGAAATGAATTCTGATGTTCTATTTAACTTCTTCAAACTGCAAATTGACGTTTATGGAATCCCATTCAGCCTTAGATTTTTTTCCCGAATTTTCTCTCCATCTAAAGAAGAGGCCCTATGCTCTCGGCTTACTGAAAGCAGCCTGCCCCTCCACCTATCTTCAAATCCTCTGCAAACTTCGCAA
This sequence comes from Hemitrygon akajei, assembly GCF_048418815.1. NCBI lineage: Eukaryota > Metazoa > Chordata > Chondrichthyes > Myliobatiformes > Dasyatidae > Hemitrygon > Hemitrygon akajei. Next base: position 5,255,272 of record NW_027331932.1, read on the forward strand.
CAACGCGATCAGTTCGATCATCCAAATGATTGTCATACAAGGTAAAAATTATTGGTCCCAACCCAGACCCCTGTGGAAAGTGATGAGCCACCGGCAGCCAAACAAATAGTCTCCGTTCATTCCCAATCTTTGCCTCCTGTCACTGAAACACCGCTTTGTCCATTATACTCCGCACATTAAAATTCATCACCTTCACTCCTCTATTCATCCGCTTCGATGGGGTCTCCATTTTACGCTGCAACTCAGCCAATTGACTGCAATGTTGCCCCTCAACAGCCTCTCCTCAGTACACATTACCTCTGTTTGTAAAACCAGTTTTCTCATCTTCAGCACTATTTTCAGCCAATGCTGATCCTTCGGCATTGAAATGTGTGCAGCCCAGGACAGTATCTGCACTGATCTCAACCATCTGATTACCACCTTTGTGTGAGTTCTTATCACAATCCGTCTCCACATCCTCTCCAATAACTGTTCTGGATCTCTGTCTCCCATCTCTCTGTAACTTTCTGAAACCCATGAGTGTAAACTGTATAATCCTCCTGGTACTTGCCTGACTAGCACGTGGCACGGTAACAATATTGGAGATCCTGCCCTTTAACCTAACTCCCTGTATCCCCTCCTCACTTACCCTACCCATGCCATTGGTAGCTAATTGGTACACGGTCAGACAGTCTCCCCACTAGGCCTTGGACCATCTGGAAAATTGCAATACCTACGTCAGGCTGCGGTTTTCTGGGAACAGCTCAGCGTTCAGCACAGTCATTTCCTCAGTTCTTATCAACAAGCTCCACATCCCGGGTTGTACATCTTCCTCTGCAACAGAATGTTTTACTTCCTCATCGGGAAACCACACTCAGTGTAAATCGGCCATAAGATTTCCGATCAACAAACAGTGTTGAAATAGCAGACAGGCTACAGAGGGGATTATACATATTAGGAAAATGGTCAAACAAGTGGCTGATGGGATACCGTGTCTGGAGGGGCATTGTCATGCAATTTGGTAGCAGAAATAAAGGTGTAGTCTATTTTCTAAATGTAGAGAAAATTCAGCAGTCTACGGAGAAAAGGGATTTGGGTGTCCTCGTGTAGGATTCCCTCAAAATTAAGTTACAGGTGGAGTAGGTGGTGAGGAAGGCAAATACAACGTCACATTCAATTCCAGATTAGGAGAAGATAAAGCAACGATCAAAAACTGGCTTTAATAATCCCTGAAATTTGGCCTCCCCCGGTCTGTGGCAGAACATTCCACAGAATCACGATTCCCTGGCTAAAGAAATAATTCCTCCCTACCTCTGTTCTGAGAGGGTGCCCCTCAATTCTGAGGGTGTTTACAGTAGTTCTGCACACCCCACCAAAGGAATCGACCTGCCGTATCCACCCTGTCTTGTCCTTTCAGCATTCGGTAGGTTTCAATGAGGCTTCGCCCACACCCCATACCCGCTCTTCAGGCTCTCTCTGTTAGCTCGTTTGCGCGACTGTATCTAAAGTGTTCTACATTCTACTAATGATGATGACAACAGGGGTACTCTGCACTGGCTCATTAACCGCCTTCCTCTGCAACGCTGTCACCCAGTTTCCTGTGTCCTCCACCTTGGGTGTACCCGCCTCTCTATAAGTCCTGTCTGTCACCCGGCAAGCCGTCGAATTATTTCAATATCCCGGATGTTAGCATCTAAGAGTATCTATAGAGAGCCCAGAATGTTGACCAGCTGCACATTGTGTCTCTCCACGACAGGTCCACCACGGGTGCAATTTTCTTTTCCCTCCACCGGGCCCTGGACCATTGCACAACAGCAATAGTTACGTCAGGCTGCGGTTTATTGTCCATAGCTCAGCGTTCAGCACAATCATTTCCTCAGTTCTGAAAAACATGCTCTAGTTCTTAACAACTGAGGAGACTTTAAACTAGAATGGTTGGGGGTGGGAATCAAATTGAAGAGACTAGGAGCGGGGAGGTTAGTTCACAAATAGAGAAAGCTTGAAGACAGAATTTGAGGGAGGATAGGCAGGTGATAGAGAAGTGGAGCGCTCAGACCGAAGATCTAGGGGAGAAGGAAGAAAAATATAATATAGTTGTTTGCACCGTTAGGGATAAACAGAGAGTAAGAGGTTAAAAGTTTCTTAAATACATCTATTTTAATGCAAGGAGCTTTGTAAGAAAGGTGGATGAGCTTAGAGCATGGATTGATACCTGGAAATATGATGTTGTGGCTATTAGTGAAACATGGTTGCAGAAGGGATGTGATTGGCAACTAAATATTCCTGGATTTCGTTGCTTCAGGTGTGATAGAATCGGAGGGGCAAGAGGGAGAGGTGTTGCTTCTCAGAGAAAATATTACAGCTCTGCTTTGGCAGGATAGAATAGAGGGCTCGTGCAGGGAGCCTATTTGGGTGGAATTAAGGAATGGGAAAGGTGCGTTAACACTTATAGCGGTGTATTATAGACCACCTAATGGGGACCGAGAATTGGAGGAGCAAATTTTTCAGGACATAGTAGATATTTGTAGTAAGCACAAGGTTGTTATTGTGGGAAATTTTAATTTTCCACACATAGATTGGAAGGCCCATTCTGTAAAAGGGCTGGATGGTTTGGAGTGTGTAAAATGTGTGCAGGATAGTTTTTCTGCTGCAATACATCGAGGTACCAACTAGAGAGGAGGTAGTGTTGGTTCTCCTGTTAGGGAATGAGATAGGTCAGGTGACGGAGGTATGATTTGGGGGGCACTTCGTGTCCAGTGATCACAATACCATAAGTTTCAATAAAATTATGGAGTAGCATAGGACTGGGCACAGGATTGAGATTTTTGATCGGAGAAAGGCTAACGTTGAGGAGATGCGAAAGGATTTAGAAGGATTGAAATGGGACAATTTGTTTTATGGGAAGGATGTTATAGAGAAATGGAGGTAATTTAAAGGTGACACTTCTGGCGTACAGAACCTTTATGTTCCTGTCAGGTTGAAAGGAAAGGTTAGAAGTTTGAGAGAGGCATGTTTTTCAAGGGCTATTGGAATCTTGGTTCGGAAAAAGAGAGAGAGCTACAATAAATATAGGTAGGATGGAGTAAATGAGGTGTTCGAGAAATATTAAGAATATAAAAATAATCTTAAGAAAGAAATTAGAAAAGCTAACAGAAGATACGAGGTTGCATGGGCAAGTAAGGTGAAAATAAATCCGAAGGGTTTCTAAAGTTATATTAATAGCAAAAGGATAGTGAGGGATAAATTTGTCCCTTAGTGAATTACAGTGGACAGTTATTTGTGGAGCCGAAAGAGAGGGGGGAGATTTTGAACAATGTATTTTCATCGGTATTCACTAAGGAGAAGGATATTGAATTGTGTAAGGTAAGGGAAACAAGTAGGGAAGTTATGGAAACTATGACAATTAAAGAGGAGGAAGTACTGGCACTCTTAAGGAATATAAAAGCAGATAAAACTCCGGGTCTGATAGAAATATTTCAAATGTTGTCAGAAACGGGGATAGTGCGGGAGGATTGGCGTATTGCTCATGTGGCTCCATTGTTTTAAAAGGGTTCTAAGAGTAAACCTGGCAATTATAGGTCTGTCATTTTGACATCAATGGAGGGTAAATTAATGGAAAGTATTCTTAGAGATGGTATATATAATTATCTGGATAGACAGAGTCTGATTTGAAACAGTCAGCATGGATTTGTGCGTGGAAGGTCATGTTCGACAAATCTTATTGGATTTTTGGAACAGGTTCCGAGGAAAGTTGACGAGGGTAAAGCAGGTGATCTTTTCTGTATGGACTTCAGTAAGGCCTTTGACAAGGTTCCGCACGGAAGGTTAGTTAGGAAGGTTCAATCTTTCGGTATTAATATTGAAGTAGTAAAATGGATTCAACAGTGGCTGGATGGGAGATGCCAGAGAGTAGTGGTGGATAACTGTATGTCAGGTTGGAGGCCGGTGATTACTGGTGTGCCTCAGGGATCTGTACTGGGTCCAATGTTGTTTCTCATATACATTAATGATCTAGATGATGGGGTGGTAAATTGGATTAGTAAGTACGCAGATGATATTAAGATAGGTGGCGTTGTTGATAATGAAGTAGTTTTAAAAATCTTGCAGACAGGTTTAGGCCAGTTAGAAGAGTGGGCCTAACGTTGTCAGATGGAGTTTAATGCTGATAAGTGTGAGTTGGTACACTTTGGTAGGAATAATCCAAATAGGACATACCTGTTAAATGGTAGGGCATTGAAGAATGCAGTAGAACAGTGATCGAGGAATAATGGTGCATAATTCCTTGAAGGTGGAATCTCATGTGGGTAGGCTGGTGAAGAAGACTTTTGGTATGCTGGCCTTTATAAATCAGAACATTGAGTATAGGAGTTGGGATGTAATGTTAAAATTTTACAAGGCATTGGTAAAGCCGAATGTGGAGTATTACGTACATTTCTGGTCACTAAATTATAGGAAAGATGTCAATAAAATAGAGAGAGTACAGAGAAGATTTACTAGAATGTTACTTGGGTTTCAGCACCTAAGTTACAGGGAAGGATTGAATAAGTTAGGTCTTTATTTTTTGGACCGTTGAAGGTTGAGGGGGAACTTGATAGAGGTATTTAAAGGAATGTGGGGGATAGATCGAGTTCACATTGATAGGCTTTTTTCCATTGAGAGCAGGGGAGATTCAAACAAGCGGACATGAGTTGATCGTTAGGGGCAAAAGCTTAAGGGTAACAAGAGTGGGAATTTCTTTAATCAGAGAGTGGTAGCTGTGTGGAACGAGCTGCCAGAAGAAGTGGCAGAGGCAGGTTCGGTATTGTCATTTAAAGTAAGATTGGATAGGTATATGGGCCGGAAAGGAATGGAGTGTTATGGGGTGAGTGCGGGCCAGTGGGACTAAGGGAGAGTAAGTGTTCAGCACAGACTAGAAGGGCCGAGATGGCCTGTTTCCTTGCTGTAATTGTTATATGGTTATATGGTTAACTTCTCTGTTTTTTGTGCTGGAATTCTTATGTGTTTAAATGCAAAAAAATTAAATGTTCTCAACGTCTTGTCTAAACTATAGTATGAGAACATGAAATCTGTGGAGTGGCTAAACAATAAGTTTTAATGACTTCACCCGAGGCGTATGTAAACTTGTAACCCACTGGTTTGTGGTGAAAGAAATAACAGCTGAAATAAATCACTCTCTCTACCATTATTCTGACATTCCGCATTCTTAAATTAAAGTAGTGATCCTAACTGAACTAAGACAGGGGATGTTTCCCAGGATTAAATGTCAGGAATTGGGAAAAACTGAGTAGAAATGCATTTGGCTGAGGTGTACGTAAACTTCTGACTTCAACTGTGTGCTTTGTGCCGAGTGTGACTGTTTCTATTGTGCTCAGCAGCTTGATCCTGGCTGTATTCATGGGCTTTTCTGTGTGATAGAATTCTAATAAAACAAATTGAGTTGAAACGAACTGAAATGAAACCGCCTCGTCGGTAGAGGTCGCACCTTCCGTTGAAGAGAGCACAGTGATTCAGATATATGAAGACCTCTTTGCAACCCTAACTCTTTAGCCACATGTTAAACTGAATGCTCTTTATAATTTTGGGCACCCGGGCACATGCATAAGTTTGCAGAACCAGATCCCTCTTCTTTCCTATATACCGGTGCCCATAACACAGAAACATAGAAACATAGAAAACCTACAGCACAACACAGGCCTTTCGGCCTACAAAGCTGTCCCGAACATGTCCTTAACTTTGATCTACCTAGGCTTTACCCATAGACCTCTATTATACCAAGCTCCTTGTACCTATCCAGGAGTATCACAAAATACCCTATCGGTTCCGCCTCCACCACCGCCTCCGGCAGTCCATTCCACGCAGTTGCCACTCTCTGCGTCAAAATAAAATGACCCTGGCACTTCCTATGTATGTACCAATTTCCAAGCACCATAAAACAATGTTCTTTTGAATTTGCCATTTCAGCCCTCGGAAAAAAAAAGCCTCTGTCTATCCACATGATCAATGCCTCTCATTATCGTGTACACCTCTATCACTCAGCCTCCGTCGCTCCAAGGAGAAAAGGTCGAGTTCACTCAAACTCATAAGGCAGGCTCCCCAATCTAGGCCATATCGTTGTAAATCTGGGGACCACATACCATTGAGGAATCTCGTTCTCGTCCACAATATCTCTTTTCTGTTTCCCTAAAAAGAGCACTCTATCGATACAACTCGCCACATCTCACTCCATTCCTTTCTGAGCCACAGAACCAGAGTCAGTGCCAGAGACCTGACCGTTGAGACTTTCCCCTGCTTGGTCATTTGCACCTCTCTCCTCCCATCCAGAAGTATACAAAGTGGTCTACATGTTGTTGAGCGGGTTGGCCACAAGGGGTCTCTGCACTGGCTCTGGCTGTTTAACCTCTTTCACCTTTCTGACTGTCATCCAGTTTCCTGTATCCTACACCTTGGCTGTAAATACATCTCTATATATCCTAACTATTCCCGCTCAGCTTCCCGACTGATTCCTAGTTCATCCAGTTCCACTTCCAACTCTGTAACGCAGAGTGATAGAAGGTGCAGCTGGATGACCTTGTTACAGGGGAAGTTGTCAGGGACTCTGGAGGTCTCCATGCCCTCCCACAACCCGCAAGGAAAACAGTCAACTCTTCTGTCAGGCATGCTTATTGCTCTTTCTAACTGCAATTACAAACGAAACAATAAATAAATTGAAAAACACATTAGCCAACATTTTTGTGCCTTCTGTCACGCGAAACTCTCCTCCTTATCGCATGAAATTGGTAAGCCCTCCACCTTTCACTCAAATACTGTTTACTCTAACAATGGCTGCTGCAATTGCCCAACTCTTTAATCCGAGATATGCCTCCTCTGCTCTGGTTCATCACACGGATACAGATTCAAACAAAGAATGAAATTCACCCCACGCCGTCCCATCACCCAGACCCGGGGTCAGGCACAGATTGAAGCTCCCTTCCCCCGGTCCCGTCACGCACTCCGGGGATCAGAAGCTGCTTTCCTCTCACCATCCCCATCACTCCGCCGTTCCAGTAGTCCTTCATTGTGTGTCTGTCTCGGAGACTGTGCGTGTATTCGTGTTCAGATTGTGAGCAGTGAAGAGCAGAGAAGTGGGAGAGGTTGAGGGGAGGGAGTAGGGACGTGGTATTGAGACAGTGGTCACTGGGAGAAAGTGGTGTGGAACCGCAAGACTGGCCTGTCCACACAGAGCAGTGAACAGGATCAGAACCGACAGATCGACATCCGGAGGAGGGGGTGGGGTGTTGTAACACCAGACGGCACCTCACCACCTTCCTCCCCAAAATTCCAGATGAACCGAGGGGTATAGAGGAGCGAGGGGGTTGATGGAACCGTGGAGAGTGTTGGGGACGGAGCGGTTCAGGGAGACGGGAAGAGGAGTTGGGGAAGGAGGAGATGACGGAAATGGCAGGGCGTGCGGGAGACGGTGGATTGATGGAGACGGGGTGTGTAAAAGAAGATTGCGGTGATGGAAATGAAGGTAGGGGAAATCGACATCGGGTGGAGGGTGCTGTAACACCAGACGTCACCTCTCCCTCTTTCCCACAATTCCACATTAACACAGAAAGGGAGCGGGGTAGAGGAGGGAGCGGGATGACGGAAACGTGGAAGACTGTAGGGGATGCAGCGTTTCAGAGAGACAGGGAGAGGAGTTGGGGAAGGGGGGATAACAGAGACGGTGTGAGGTGTAGGGGACAAAGCAGTAATGGAGACGAGGTGTGTAGAAGGGAATGTATGACGACAACGGGGGAGGGTGGTGACGTAGAGGATGTTCTGTCTGATTGTGGCGAGGTTGGTCGAGGGGAAAAAGGGGTTGACGACGAGGGGAGTCGTAGGGGAGGAAGGGGCTGACGGAGACTGGGTAGGGTGCAGACACTGCTGGTGGTGACAGAGACCGGCGGTGTGTACTACAGCGAGGAGTTCATGGAGATGGGCAAGGGTGATTGGAAGGGACAGGGTGACTGGAACCGAGAGTGGGGAAGAGGGAGGGACTGACAGAGACTGGAGAGGGGATGAGGAGGAGAAGTAGGAACAACTGACATGTGTAGCAGTGCACAGCAGGGAGGGAGTCATGGAATCGGGTAGGATTTTAGTGGAGGGGAACGGTCCTGATGTCGGGGAGGAAGGAGATGACGGAGACGAAGGTGGTTGCACTTGAGTAAGTACACGAGTTGGAAAGTCACGTTGCATTTGAAAAAGACATTAAAGAGGGGCACCATGTTCGGCTGTGCTCGCCCCCTTCTCTTCTGTAACCTCTATTTTCTCGGCCTTTGTAAGAATCATCCTTCAGGTGGGTGAAGCCTCGCAAGGCGTCGGGTTCCGAATGTGTACCTGGTAGGGCACTGAAAACCTTTGCCACCAACAGGCTGGATTGTTCAAGGACTCGGTGGTGAGGAAGGCTAATAAAAGTTTCACATTCATTTCCCGGGCAAGGATTTAATTTTAAGGCTCTGGTGAGGCCTCATTTGGAGTGCGTTTCCCTGTCACTTTCACTTTAAGACACGGACTGCCAATTTCTGCCTGTCACAATCCTCCCTGGAATGTCTGTAATTAAATGGATTGTGCTGAGCACTCAGTGCTCAACCGTAGGAGATCCATTTCCAGCACTGTGGGTTGTGATTAACACTTTGGATGTAGTTACCGGCATCGTTTATTTTGAGTCGAAGTCTGAGTTAATTCCAGACCTTACTCTGCACTTGGGTTGACACCATCCATAACTCCCTGGCCACAGAAGATATTGTGACGTCAGGGGTTTGTGCCGATTTGGTCTCTCATTGAACACGAGTAAATTTCTATGGATGTCCGCTGGGTGTCGCTCTGTCCAGTCGCATCACCGACTGGTGTGGCGTCGACGACGCCCAGGGTGGCCAGGGACTGCAGAGGGATGTAGACTCAGCCAGTCCCGTCAAGGGCAACACCGCTCACTCCGTCTCGTAGTTGAAACGGTGTTTATCACGATTGCAAGACGAACTCCTCCTGGTCGATTTGCATTCGGTGAATTCGAACTTTCCAGAATTCATCTTGTAAACAACATGAGAGGCCACTTTCCTATCAAAAAGGGTGAGACAATCTCAACAGGAGCAAAATAGATCCAGTTGGCAACCAAGAGAGTTTTCTGGAAATATTCCCACTACTCCACTCTCTCCACGGCCCGTGTCAGTCTCTAAACTAATCTCACTACACCGGGATCTCCACGCAGCCCCACGTCAGACTCCAAACTATTCCCACTGCACCGATCACTCTCCACGACCCCTCGTCATTATCCAGACTAATCTCACTGCACCTTCAGGGGATCCAGCGGGGCACCGAGTCGGGTTGTGGCGGTGGGACGAATGGAGATAACGGAGACTGTGCAGACAGGGAGTGTGTCACGAAGACGGGTCAGCTTGTAAGGGAGGGACGGTGACGGGGCCGGGAGTGGCGTAAATGAGGGTGTTTGTGATGGAGAGAGGGAGTACTGCAGGCGAGCGAAGGTAGACGAAGTTGCGGAAGACGCGTGGAGAGGGAGATAATTATGAATACGGGGCGGACTGTGTCCCTGCTGCGGTGAAGGTCGTGACGGTGTGTCGGAGTCACGATGAGGGGCGCGTTCGTGTCCCGTTGAGGGCTGTGTCGGTGTGACGGTGACGGAGGTGTCTGTGTAGTAGTGAGGGCTGTGTCGGTGTCACGGTGAGGGGAGTGTCTGTGTAGTAGTGAGGGCTGTGTCGGTGTCACGGTGAGGGGTTGTCTGTGTAGTAGTGAGGGCTGTGTCGGTGTCACGGTGAGGGGGGGTGTCTGTGTAGTAGTGAGGGCTGTGTCGGTGTCACGGTGAGGGGTGTGTCTGTGTAGTAGTGAGGGCTGTGTCGGTGTCACGGTGAGGGGTGTGTCTGTGTAGTAGTGAAGGCTGTGTGGATCGTTCACTGCCTATGTCGAGAGGTCGTTCCCTGAGTTTCTCAATGCAGCGTCATATTCCTTCATCTACCCCGCCCCCTGTGTTTCCCATCCCATGAGTTCAAAACACTCCCTGACCCTCCTGTAGAGCAGTGAACGTCAATCACCGAACAGAGGAGACCGTTCGGCTCGCAATTTTGTGATATACTAATTAATGTAAATCCCTTCTGCCGACCATCTCTCTCAATTCCCTGCAAATCTGTCAAAGAGCCAGTGAAATACCTCTATCGATCTACCCTCACCACCGTCTCTGGTAGCACAGCATAATCATTCACCAGTTTCTGTGCGAATAAAAAACTTGTCAACCTCATCTCCTTTGAACTTACCCCTCTCACCTTAATGCATGCCCATTGGTATGAGACAGTTTCATCCTGGGTGTAACATCACCCTCTCTCTGGTCCATCTGTGTCTGTTCTGGTGAGATAAACCTCTGCCAGTTGTCCCCTCCGCCTTCGCCGCTCGTTAGAAAAGAAACCGAAAATCCTGACCACCTCTTATAGACAGTGCTCTCTATTCCGGACAGCATTCTGGTGAATCCACTCTCTATCCTCTCCAAAGACCCCCGCACACTTCCTTTAACGGAACGTCAGAAATTAATCAGGACTCTCCGAAACGTCAAACCCAGTCCCAACTCCTATCCGCTCCGCCCCTTGGTTTCCCGGCTCTCTTCCCCATCCACAGTGTGTGAGCCCCAATCCCCTGCATTGAAATCCCTCCGTACTTCAAATCATCCCATTATTCTTATCAAACATCATTAGCACGACTAAAACAGACGAAACCGGGAATATTAAGCTAACGGTCCTGCCTCTCCTGCAACCAAGTCTCACTACTGGCAACAATCTCATACTTCCAGACTTTGAACCCCGCCCTGAGCTCATCTGCATTTAGTACAATACTTACTGCATTGAAACCTGCGCAGCTCAGAACATGAACGACAGCAGGCTCAACTTTTTGCTTCCTGACTTCATCTGAGGCCTGAGGCCAACATCTGTTCCAACAAGCTTTCTTCTATCTGTGATGGCATTACGGTTTTTACCCCCCTGTATCTCTAGTTTACTGTCCACCCCACCCATCTTTAATGGCAAAAATTCCCGCTGAGATCTCAATTCAACTTAAATTGATGTGTAAACTGTGAGAGCCGGTCGCTGGCAGAGGAAGTGAAGGATCTGCGCACGGCAGGCAGGTTTGGCGTGGCCTCCAGGCAGGAGTCTGTGCTGCCCCCCAGTGTTCGCTCGGCAGAAGACAGGCTATGTTGTGGTCGAGTGCAGATATCCGAGGCATTCAGTTAACCCAGGGCCCCAAGCTCCGTTGGTATTTTTCTATTTTATCCATATTATTTGTGCTTTGTTCCGCGTTTGAATGCTGATATTGCGCTTTGCACCTTGTTTCTGGAGTAACGCACGCTCGTTCGGCTGTATCCATGGATGTTCATGTGTCGTCTGAACCTCCGAGACATATCTCGACTTCATCATTTTAACCCATATATGTCAAACTCAAGGCCCGAGGGCCAAATCCGGCCCGCGGTGGAATTATCTTTGGCCCGCGAGATAATAGCAAATTACTATTAAAGCTGGCCCCAGTAATCGAAGCGCCTATGGCGTATGATATGGCTAATGCTGAGTTTATTCAGGTACCAGGTTTTCAGGGTTTTTAGTGTTTATTCGGCAGTCTTGCTCGGCAGTCTTCTTCATAAGAAACGGAATTTGAAAAGTGAAACACTTTGTAGTTATAGCAGAGACTGAGACACATGAGAGCAGGCTGAAAAAATGGAGGCAACGAAAGCTGCGTTCGCACGCGTCCGACTGATCCGGCCCGCATGAAGCTGCATTTTGCTTAATCCGGCCCGTGACCTAAAATGAGTTTGACACCCCTGTTTTAACCCGTCTATCCCGCCCAGAGGCATACAAACTGGTATACCTGTTATTGAGCCGCTTGGCCACTGGGGGACGTTGTACTGTGCCTGGATGCTTAACCCCTTTGAATCTCCGGACTGTCACCCAGTTTCCTGCGAACTGAACATTCGGTCTATTTTCCTCCCAATATTACCTGAGAGAGTCATCGTATAACGACAAGATGATGAGAGGCATTGATCGTGTGGATGGTCAGAGGCTTTTTCCCGGGGCTGAAATGGTTGCCACTAGAGGACACAGGTTTAAAGTGCAGGGCAGTAGTTATAGAGGAGATATCAGGGGTAAGTCTTTTACTCAGAGAGTGGTGAGTGCGTGGAATGGGCTGCCAGCAACGGTGGTGGAGGCGAATACGATAGGGGCTTTTAAGAGAATTTTGGATAGGTACATGGAGCTCAGAAAATTTGAGGGCTCTGGGTAAGCCTAGTAATTTTTTTGAGGTCGGGCCTTGTGGGCCGAAGGGCCTGCATTGTGCTGTAGGTTTTCTATGTTCCTATGTTTCAAATTTATTTTCTCTTGCTGATGGACCCGCCTTGCTGATTGGTTGTTGTTCAAACAAACGCGAGGCACTGGTTTATAATGTACACATTTCCCGCTCCCGAACTCTGATTGGAGGCTGTCCCAAGGGGAAATTATATATGAGTCTCTGACACCGTCAGTCAGACCCTGAGCGAGACTCCTCCATACCATCCCATCATACACACCCGGAGGCAGACACTGAGTGAAGCTCCCTTACCAACATTACATCACACAAGTTCGGAGTCAGACAAGGATTGAAGCTCCCTCCGCGTTGTCTCAACGTTTCGGAAAAGGAGTGAAGCTCCCACTCACAGTCGTATAACGCATTTCCGGAGTCAGCATTGAATGAATCTCCCTCCCCACCGTCCCATCACACACTCCCGGGGTCAGACACAGAGTGAATCTCCCTCCACACCGTCCCATCACACACTCCCGGGGTCAGACACAGACTGAGTCCCCCTCCACACTGTCCCATCATACACTCTGGGGGTCAGACACAGAGTTAAGATCCCTCAACACCGTCCCATGGCAGACTCCCGGGGTCAAACACGCGATTCTTCCTCGACACTGTCCCATTACATTCTTTCTGGTGCAGACACAGAAGGAATTCCCTGTTCCCCATCCCTTCACACACTCACGATTGAAATATTGTTTCGTTCAACTGCAACTCCCCAGCTCAAAACCCGCACAATCGCATCACACACTACCCAAGTCAAAAGAAGAGCTCAACCACCCCCTCCCCCGCACCCGCATTCTCCCCTCTCAGCAAACCCCATCACTCCGCCATCCCAGTCGTCTGGAATTCTGTCCCGGACACTGTGAGTGCGCGTGACAGGATGTGGATTATTCAGCGCGCACGTGCTCCAAGTTTTAATCACCGACTCCAAATCCCGGGCTGGTGACCGTCCCTCTGCAACGGGATGATAGACTCCCTCATCCGGAAACCACATTCGGCAGCAACGTTACCGAGCGACAGCGTGTGTTGAGGAAGCAGGGGGGCTGCAGAAGGGCTCAGACAGATTAGGAGAATGGGAATATACGCGGCTGATAGAATACAGTGCCGGGAAGCGGATGGTCATGCAATTTAAAAAAAAAGAAATAAAATCGGAGAACATTTTCGAAAGAGAGGGATTTTTTAACCCAGGCAACCTGTTTATATTCTATACATTCACAGAATGGTCTGGGTCTATTTTGAGCCGGCCCAAGAATCCCCTAATAACATGTGTCTATACAAAGTTTGAACCGCAGATCTATTTAGTATGTACAAATAGCATATCTGACGTTAATACATGGATGATGAATATTTAAATAATTTTTCAGAGATCTAAAATCCATTTCAATAGATACGGGTCAAATTCGACCCGGAACAGCCTCAATGTACAAACATTTGTAGCACCTGTAGAAAAGTATAAACCTTCAGGGTCTTTTTACTGTTGTCAAATGTCAGAACGGGTAAAACATGAGCGGCACAGTGTGTAAGGGTTAAAAACAATCTGCGGTGCGGAGGGATTTGGGAGACTTCGTGCAGCTTTCCCAGAAGTTTAACCTGCAGCTTGAGCCGGCGGTGAGGAAGGCAAATGCGATGACAGCATTCATTTCGAGAGGACTGGGACGTAAAAGCAAGGACGTCATTCTCAGGATCAATACGTCACTGGTGAGGTCACTTCGGAGTTTGCTGAGCAGGTCACGATCGCTTATCTCACAGGGGATGTGAGACATTGGAGAGGGTTCACGGGAATGATAACGGGATTGGACGTCGTATTGTAGGAGGAGTATTTGACAGCTCCGGGAGACAGAACACCCACACACAGCGATTCAGGAACAGCTTCTTCCCCTGAGCCATCACATCTTTCAATGCAGCAACACTAACACGACATTTCTGCGGTTTTTATTATTATTTGCAGTTTACATTAATTGTACATCTTTGCGCCGTGCTGATGCTTCAAAAGAACTAATTTCAGGCCTTATAAGTTTCAGATAATAACTCAGATAGAGATTCCTGTGGAAAACATCCGATAGGGCGGACAGGACATTAGGCACGCTGGTCTTCAGCAATCAGGGCACCGAATACAGAAGTTGGGAGGTCACGTTGCCGTGGGACAAGGCGTCGGTCAGGCCGCCCTGAATTAGGACAAAATGTCAGTGAACTGGATATATTGTACAGGGTGTTCTAGAGGGATACTGCCAGAACTCGGAGGACTGAGTTATGGAGAGAGGGATGGAAGATTGGGACTCCGTTCCCTGGAGCGCAGTTGTTTATTTACAGAGTTACATAAACCTGAGAAGGTCAGAGACAGAGGGAATGCGCACAGACTTTCACCCAGGATTGGGTTATCGAGAACCAGACGGCACAGGATTGAGGTGAGAGTGGATGGAAAGCAGAAAGAGAGGGAAAGATCAGAGAGACGGATGGTTTAGATAGAACGGGAAGGGGAGGTACAGAGTGCCTGGGGGAGGGAAGGGGAGAGAGGTGAGAGGTGGGCAGAGGGAGCAGAGAAAGTGCGGGCGGAGAAAGTTCGAGGAAATAAGGGGAGGAGAGGGGGTAGAGAGAAATGTAGAGGGAGCGGGGAAGAACGGGACGGGGGAAATGGCGAGAATGAAGGGGATAGATGGCGAGAGGGATTTGTCAGTGTCTTATGGGGAGAATATGGTTGCGACAAGAGGAGGAGATGGAGTAGGAGGGAGGGGCAGAGAGGGTGAGGAGCGAATTTGACAGGATTTAGGAGTGAGAGTGAAGGGGAGAGAAGGAGGAGAAAATGGGGGTAGTCACTAGATTCACGTCGACTCCACTGGCTGTTGACAGAGACCCTGGATCTTTTCAGGAATATCCGGGAACAAAGGTGCCGACCTCTCGCAGATGAAACTCCGATCATGATCACAAGGGTTACTCCTTCCGCACTGACTGCAGGCGGGCGTTCCAGAGGACCCATTGTACAGGAAACTCCAGTCCACATTGCTATCCAGGAGGGTTAAACAATTTCAACAGAGACAAAACAGCTTCAGTAGATGACCCGAGTGAAGTCCGTCCCCAAGCTAATCCCATGAATTCGATCTCTCCTAACTGCCTGCGTGAGTTCCCAAACTCATCCCATTCAACAACTCTCCCCCCCCCCCCCCCACGGCCCTGTGTCAGTACCCAGGCAGACACCACGGTCCCAATGTCACCCCACAATCCTGTGACCCGAAACTAATCCCACCGAACCGCTTCCTCACCAGATTCCTCTGTCAGTCCCCATACGAGTCGAACAGGACCACCCTCTCGCCTCTGATCTGTTTCAGTCCCCGAACGAAACCCGCTGTCCCACCGTCTAATCCCGCTGCCCAGCTCTTTTCCCTCAGATCTATGTCATTCAGCAAACGAATCACACTGTTCCTCCCTCTCCTCACAGCCTGGCGACTAGCTCCGAACTAATCACTTTAACTCACTGTGTGCCATTCGCCCTGTACTGTTCTCCAAACTAATGCAGTTGTCCTACTCTCGCCCCTGCGATCTAAGTCCTTCACTGATCTAATCCCGCTGCTGCTTCCTCGCCTCACAGCCCGGTGACTATCTCCAAAATGATCCTACTGCACCGCGCTCTCCTGACTGACATGCGTCAGTACCAAAGTAATCCCTGTGTGCTGATCTCTCCCGACTGCCCCCTGCCATTTTCCGAAATATTAACACTGCCCTGTCCTTCCCCTGGCAGATATGTGTCGGCCCTCAAATGAGACCCCCTACACAGATACAAACAAATCCCAATACCCCTCACTTTTTCCTCAAAACTACTTCAGACTGTAAACGAATTCTATTTTCTCCCGTCAGGACTATCACAATACCCAACTCTCACCCGACAGATCAGTCCAAATCTCACCCGTTTTCGCATTTTCCAATCCAGTATGTACGGGTTTGGTCCACAAGGTTGCGGGTTACAAAGTTCTGGGAAATTTAAATTTACTGTATTAATGCCAAGAATCGAAAACTATGATACCGAGCTTCTCTCAGTTGATTACAACAGGAATCTCTTCCGGGACTCTGTGAAGGTAGCTTCAGTGTGTGTCAGACCACAGGAGTGTGTGATGGGACACTGTGGAGGGAGACTCACTCTGTGTCTGACCCTGGGTGTGTGTGAGGGGACGGTGTGAAGGGAGATTCACTCTGTGTCTGATCCCAGGAGTGTGTGATGGACGGTGTGAAGGGAGATGCTCTCTGTGTCTGACCCCGGGAGTGTGTAATGGGACGGTGTGGAGGGAGATTCACTCTGTGTCTGACCCCGGTAGTGTGTGATGGGACACTGTGGAAGGAGATTCTCTCTGTACCTGACCCCGGGTGTGTGTGATGGGACGGTGGTGGAGGGAGCTTCACTCTGTGCCTGACCCCGGCAGTGTGTGATGGGACAGTGTGGAAGGAGATTCTCTCCGTACCTGACCCCGGGAGTGTGTGATGGGACGGTGTGGAGGGAGCTTCACTCTGTGCCTGACCCCGGGATTGTGTGATGGGACGGTGTGGAGGGAGCTTCACTCAGTGCCTGACCCCGGGATTGTGTGATGGGACGGTGTGGAGGGAGCTTCACTCAGTGCCTGACCCCGGGATTGTGTGATGGGACGGTGTGGAGGGAGCTTCACTCAGTGCCTGACCCCGGGATTGTGTGATGGGACGGTGTGGAGGGAGCTTCACTCTGTGTCTGACCCCGGGAGTGTGTGATGGGACGGTGTAGAGGGAGATTCACTATGAGTCTGACCCCGGGAGTGTCTGATGGGACGGTGCGGAGGGAGTTTCACTCTGTGTTTGACCCCGGGAGTGTGTGATGGGACGGTGCGGAGGGAGATTCACTCTGTATTTGACCCCGGGAGTGAGTGATTGAACGGTGCGTAGGGAGATTGACTCTGCGTCTGACCCCGGGAATGTGTGATGGGACGCTGTGGAGGGAAATTCACTCTGTGTCTGATCCCGGGACTGTGTGATGGGACGGTGTTGAAGGAGATTCACTCTGTGTCGGACCCCGGGACTGTGTGATGGGACGCTGTGGAGGGAAATTCACTCTGTGTCTGACCCCGGGAGTGTGTGATGATTCCTTTGTTTCTGTGGGATCTTCTCGTGCTGTGACACATACCGCTTCATCCTTTGAATTGATTTCGAGCAGCCTTGAATCTCGGTTTGAACAATCTTGAATCGCTTTGTAGAAAGATGTTACAAACGTGGAAACGTAATAACACCGGTCTTTATTTGTGACCCAATTCTCGGAACAGGTTTGCTCTGGAAATCAGGAACAAGGAACAGTGATACACAGAGTGAATCTCCCTGCACTGTTTTCCAACACACACACCCGTGGGTGGCAGAGAGTGAATTTCACGTCATGCGGTCCCATCACGTTCACCTGAGGTCAGGCACAAAGAGTATTTCCCCGCCCCCAGCATCGTCCCATCGCACATTAACAGGATCAGGCACAGTGAATATCCCTCCACAACATCCATCATACACTCCCGGAGGAAAATACCTCAGCATACACGTCAAATAGACACAGATATAGAACATAGATTAGTACAGCACAGAACAGGCCCTTCGGCCCACCATGTTGTACCGACTCTGAAATCCTTCCTCCCATATATCCCCCAACTTAAATTTCTCCATATACCTGCCTAGCAGTTTCTTAAATTTCACCAGTGTATCTGCATCCACCACTGACTCAGGCAGTGGATTCCACGCACCAACCACTCTCTGAGTAAACATCATTTCTCTAATACCCCCTTGAATATCCCTCCCCTTACCTTAAAGCCATGTCCTCTTGTATTCAGCAGTGATGCCCTTGGGAAGAGGTGCTGGCTGGCCACTCTATCTATTCCTCTTAATATCTTGTATAACTCTATCATGGCTCCTCTCATCCTCCTTCTTTCTGCAAACAGTAAAGCCCTAGCTGCCGTTATCTCTGTTCATAACGCATACTCTCTAAACCAGACAACATCCTGGTAAATCTCCTCTGTAGCCTTTCCAATGCTTCCACAGCCTTCCTATAGTGAAGCAACCAGACTGGATACAGTACTCCAAGTGTGGCCTAACCAGTGTTTTATAGAGATGCATCATTCCCTCGCGACTCTAAAAACACTATCCCTTGAATTATGAAAGCCAACACCCCATAAGCATTCTTAAATACTCTATCAACCTGTGAGACAACTTTCAGGGATATGTGGACATGTAAACCCAGACCTCTCTGTTCCTCCACACTACCAAGTATCCTGCCATTTACTTTGTACTCTGCCATGGTGTTTGTCCTTCCAAAGTGTACCACCTCACACTTCTACGGGTTGAACACCTTCTGCACATTCCTGCTTCCTATCAATGTCTCTCTGCAATCTTCAACAATCCTCTACACTATCCACAACACCAGCAACAATTGTGTCGTCTGCAAACTTGCCAAACCACCCTTCTGCCCCCACATCCAGGTCGTTATTAAAAATTACGAACAGTAGGGTTCCCAGAACCGATTCTCTTGGAACAACACTAGACACAACTTCCAATCGGAAAATACTCCCTCCGTCACGGCACACAGCTTTCTGTAGGCAAGCCAAACCTCCTGGGATCACATGCCTTCTGACTCCCTGAATAAGTCTATCGTGTGGAAACTTATCAAATGCCTTACTAACATCCATATAGATCACATCCACTGCACTACCCTCATCTATATGCCTGGTCACCTCCTCAAAGAACTTTACAGGTTTCCAAGACACGATCTGCCCTTCGCAAAGCCATGCTGACTGCTCCTGATCAGATTATTATTCTACAAATGCCTGTAGATCTGATCTCTAAGAAACTTTTCCGACATCTTTCCCACCGCAGACGTAAGGCCTATAATTACCTCGACTACACCTACTTCCTTTTTTGAACAAGGGGACAACATTCGACTCCCTCCAATCCACCGGTGCCATTCCGGTGGACAACGAGTACAGAACGATCCGAGCCAGTCTCAGCAATCTCTTCCCTTGCCTCGTGGAGCAGCCTGGGGACTATTCTGTCAGGCCCCTGGGAGTTATCCGTCCTATTGTACTTCAACAACTCCAGCACCTCCTCTCCCTTAATATCAGCAATGGTCCTGAGCTTCAACCTCGCTCGTATTGCCCTCACTGTCATCAGGTTCCCTTTCATTCGTGAACACCGAAGAGAAATATTCAGTGAGGACCTTGCTCGTTTCCACAACCAACAGGCACAACTTCCCACCTTTATCTCTATTCGGTCCTAGCTTCACACCGGTCATCCTTTTGTTCTTCACATAATTGACGAATGCCTTGGAGTTTCCCTTACCCTACTCGCCAAGGCCTTCTCATGCCCACTTCGTGCTCTCCTCAGCCCCTTCTTAAGCTAATTTCCTGCTACCCGAGATTCCTCAATAAACCAATCTGATCCTTGCTTCATAAACCGATGTATGCTGCCCTCTTCCACCTGACTAGATTTTCCACCGCACTTATCACTTCACACTACCATTCTTTATCTTCTTCACCGGGACAAATTTATCCCTAACATCCTGCAAGAGATCCCTAAACATCAAACACACATCCATATTACATTTCCCTGCAAATACGTCGTCCCAATCCCCACCCGCAAGATCAAGCTTTAAATCCTTATACTAGATCCAATATGGAACTCCCCCTAGTAGGCTTATCAACATACTGTGACAGGAATCCGTCGTGGGCACGCTTAACAAACTCTGCCCCATCTAAACCATTGGAGATAATCAGGTGCCAATCAATATTAGGGAAGTTAAAGTTATCCATGATAAGAACCCTGTTATTTTTCCACCTTTCCAAAATATGCCACCCAGTCTGTTCCTCGATGTCTCTGCTGCTACAAGAGGTCGATAGAATACCCCCAGTAGAGTAACTGCTCCCTTCCTGCTCCTGACATCCACCCATACTGACTCAAAGGAGGATCCTGCTGCATTAGCCACACTTTCTGTAGCTGTGGTGTTATTGCAGACCATTAACGCCACCCCTTCTCCCCCTTTCCCCCGCTCTAACCCTTTTAAACCACTGAAATCCAGGAATATTGGGAATCCAATCCTGCCCTGGTGCCAGCCATCTCTGTAATCGCCACTACATCGTAATTCCATGTAGGTATCCAAGCTCTCAGTTTATCTCCTTTGTTCCTGTCGCTTCTTGCATTGAAGAACACGCACTTTATCCCTTCTACCTTACTACATTTATACTCTTTATTCTGTTTCTCTTTCCTCAAAGCCTCTTTATATGTTAAATCTGGCTTTGCTCCATGCACTAGCAGTTCTCTGATTACCTGTATCCTTTTCCACCTCACTATTTGCTCTATCACTCTGGTTCCGCTCCCCCTGCAAATCTAGTTTAAATCCACCGCAGCAGCGCTAGCAAACCTTCCCGCAAGGATTTTAGTCCCCCTATTGTTCAGGAGCAACCCGTCCCGTCGTAGCAGGCCCCACCTTCCCTGGAACAAGACCCAATTGTCCAGAAACATGAAGCCCTCCCTCCTGCAACAACTCCTTAGCCACGTATTTATCTGAATTATCACCTGTTTCCAGCCTCACTGGCACGTGGCACTGGTAGCAATCCTGACATTACAACCCTGGAGTCCCGTCCTTAAATGTTGTACCAAACTCCCTAAACTCTCTTTGCAGAACCTCCTCCTTCTTCCCATCCACGTCATTGATCCTTACATGGTCCACGGCATCTGAGTGCTCACGCTCCCTCTTGAGAATGCTCAGATCTCGTTCCGAGACATCACGGTTCCTGGCACCGGGGAGGCAACAAACCATCCGAGATTCTCAATCTCTCAAACAGAACCTCTTATCTGCCCCCTAACTATTGAATCCCCTATCTCGACTGCTCTCTTCTTTTTGCTCCTTCCTTTCTGAGCTCAGGGCCTTGCCTCGTGCCAGAGACGTGACCAATGCAAATTGTCCCTGGTCGGTTGTCCCCACCAACAGTATCCAAAACGGTGTACTTATTGTTGATAGGAACGGCGACAGGGATGTTCTGCGGTCGCCCAGCAACCTGTCTCCTGACTCTTAGGGGTGACTATCTCCCAGAAACTCCTGTCTATTTCTGCCCCTGCTTCACGAATGATCCGAAGTTGATCCAGCTCCATCTCCAGTTCCCTAACTCGGTTTGTTAGAAGGTGCAGCTGGATGCACCTTTTACAGGTGTAGTCATCAGGGACAACAGAACTCGCCCTGACTTCCCAGATTCTGCAAACGGAGTACTTGACTGCCCTAACTGCTGCCTCCATTACCTAATTTTAATCTAATTAAATTAATTAGAGGAGCTTACCCGGCCTTACGTCACTGCAAGCAAGTTCGTCCTCAGTCTCTGCTCGTGGAAGCCTCTAGAGCCAAACCCTTCCTACTCTGTCTCCCACTACTCCGTTGCCCGTTGCCCTGTTAATCTGTTCATTTTTTAACTCTCCCGCTGCTTCAGAGGCAGACTTTCACGCGCTCGTGCAGTCGTGTCCCGTCCAAACTGCCGAAGAAATCCTCCCCCCCCCATCTCAAACTGCTCGTTTTATAAACTCTCCCGTTCTCTCATAGGAAGAGTGATTCTCCCTCCACATCTTCTCAACACATCACAGAGCAAAGTGACAGACACAGGGGGAAGCTGCCTCCACATGTTCCCATCACACATTCCCGAGTTCAAAACAGTGTGAATCTCCCTCCTTACGTCCCATGACACACTTCCTGGCGAGTCACAGTGTGAATCTCTCTCTGAACGGTCCCATCACACTCCCCCCGTGTTCTCACACTAAGCATAGTTCCGCCCACCCCTGC
The DNA here is from genome assembly GCF_048418815.1 of Hemitrygon akajei. NCBI lineage: Eukaryota > Metazoa > Chordata > Chondrichthyes > Myliobatiformes > Dasyatidae > Hemitrygon > Hemitrygon akajei. The sequence continues at coordinate 5,277,398 of NW_027331932.1, forward strand.
GATGGCACACTCATGGTGTCAGACTCACTCCACACCATCCAGTCACACAATCCGGTGTCACGTAAAATGAATGTCCCTCTGCACTGTCCCATCACACACTCCCGGAGTCAGACACAGAGTGAAGCACCCTCCACACCATCCCATCACACACTCCCGGGGTCAGACACAGAGTGAAGCTCCCTCCACACCGTCCCATCACACTCTCCCGGGGTCAGACACAGAGTGAAGCTCCTACCAGACATTCCCAACACACACTCATGGCGTCGCACAGAGAGTGAATCCACCTCCACAGCGTCCCTTCACATTCTCCTGGATTCAGTCATAGAGTGAAACTTCCTCCACGCAGGCACATCACACACACACCGGGACAAACACAGAGTAAATCACCCTCTAAACCAACTCTTGACACACTCGTAATGTCAAGAGAAGAGTGGCGCTTCCTCTCTCCATGCCTGCCCTGTGATGAGGAGCGGGTGAAAGAGGGGGATGATGCCTCACCTCTTCTGCTGGTCAAAAATCCACAGATTTGATCCTTGGTTTCGTTGACAGATCTGTACTTCGTTTCCATCTCAGTGAACTGGTGACGGAGATCGTTGTGCATTCGTTTAAGATCGGACAGATTAGAGTTTCGGTGGCATGTTTCGTTCGACTGACGAATCTGTGATACTGAGAGAGATGGCGAAGGATGTTTAGCGTTTACAGTGACACGTGAGTCAGCGCACGCTACCAAACAGGTCACAGAGAGTGTTGTGTCAGTGTCACGGTGAAGTGTGTCACAGTGAGAGGCGTCATCGGAAACATGAGTGGCGTGTCTGTGTCACTCTGAGGGGTTATCAATGCCCTGGTGAAGGTTTTGTTGTTGCTACAATGGGGTCTGTGTCAGTATCGTTGTGATGACCGATTCACTGCCTCAGCGCTGGTCATGTCCGAGTTGCTGTGAAGGACGTGCCGGTGTCACTGTGACCCGGCGAGAGGTATACCGGGACACAATGAAGTGTATCTGGAAGTCACGACGAGGGAAATGTCAGAGAGGCGGGTCTGGTAGTCTGCCGGTGTGTGGAGTATCTGCATAATGTGTGGGTGCTGGTCTCATTGAGAGGAATGTGTCTGTGTCACCGTGAGAGACATGTCATGACCATGGTGTGTGGGATATTGTCACGCTGAGGTGTGTGTCCGTGTGATGAAGAGGACTATGTCGGTGTCATTGTGAATTTATGTGTCGGCATCACGGTAAGGGGTTTGCCTATGTCAGGGTGAGGTGTGAGTAATTGTCTCAAAGTTGATTGAAAGTTGAGTTTAACTCATGGACTGGTAGTCAACATGGTCCTGCTCATCTCCTGATTTTCTTCCCAAAGGAGTTTGTTGTTTCGGTAAGAGGTGATCTGAGATGGTGAAGGATGTTTGGCGTTTATAGTGTGTCAGCGTCACGCTACTGAGCGGGTCACGGAGAGTGGTGTGTCAGTGTCACGGTGAAGGGTGCTGGTTGCACAGTGAGGGGCGTCGGCGCCACCGTGAGCTACGTGTCAGGGACACGCTGAGGGTTATATCAGGTTACAAGCGAGGTTTTTGATGGTGTCACGATGGGGGCTGCGTCAGTATCGCGGTGATAGTTGATTCCCTGTCACACCGAGTCGGTGTTTCAGTGAGAGACGTGTAGCTGTCATTGTGATAGGTGTTTCTGGGTCTATGTGAGAGGTGTACCAGGTCACATCGCGGTGTATCTCTATGTCACGGTGAGAGATATGTCGGGGTCACAGTGCGACGTTTGACGGTGTAGCATTGAGAGACGCGTCTGTGTCATAGTGTTTGGTGAATTGGTATTACATTAGAAAAAATATCTTTGTCACGGTGGATGTGTCGTTGTCACAGTAAGTTTAGTGTTGTTGTCACGGTGAGGACTGAGTGGATGACGCTCTGAGGGCTTGTCGGTGTTACGGTGAGGGATGTGTCTTTGTGACGGTGAGTGTTATGTCGGTGTTTCGGTGGAGTTGTTTTTGCTGTCATGATAAAAGATGAGTCGGTTTCAAAGAGATGGACGTGTCTGTGTCACAATGAGGGATGTGTGCAAGTCACAGTGAGGGACGCTTCGGCACCACGTCGAGAGGCGTGTCAGTGTTATGTTGAATCGTTATTACGTTAGGTTCTGTGTTGGCATCAGGTTGAGGGATATGTCGGTATCATGTTGAGGGATGTGTTGGTGGGCGTTGTGTCGATGTCACGGTGACTCGTGGTCATGCTGAGAGACCCGTCAGTAACAAAGTGAGCGGTGTCTTGGTATCACAGTGAAGGGTGTTCCCGGGAAATGTTGGGAATGTGCCGCTGTTAAAGTGGCCATTTTTATTCTTTGCGGTTTGGTCATTGCGACCGGAGTGAAACTCACCATGAATCCTCCAGCAGATACCCGTCATAATGAGGGTCGCTGTTAAAACGCAGATTAGCCATATGGTTGGGTCTGATCGGCCTCTCCTTCTGGGTCCTTCACTGCCCATGTCGTCTGTGGAAAAATCGTTCCTTTACTTTGTCAATCCATCGTCATATTCCCTGATCTAACCGGCCCTGTTCTTTCCATCCTCTGTGTTCAAATCACTCTCTTTTCCTCATGCAATGTTCATTTCCCTCCAACCCCTGTACACCCACGTGCATGACAAAGAGTCGATTAAACGCCTCCATCGATTTGCCTCCAGCACCACCCCTGGCAGCACATTCCAGTCACCCACGCTCTCTGTGTAAACAAAACCTCGCCCCTCACCTCTCCTGCAAAGATACTCCCTCACCCCTTCCACTCCGCGGTATTAGCCATTTCTCTCTGGGGGAGAAATGCACCGGTTGCCTGGTCTATCTCTGTTTCTCGTCATGATATAGACCTGTATCAACTCTCCCCTCAGCCTGAAATACATATGAAATAACATATGAAATCCATACATATTGTATGAATGCATTTGTCTGATATTCTGCATTTGCTTGTTATCTTTGAGGGTTCTGTGCCATTGTGTGGCCGTTGGTGTTGTGTTTGGCATTTGGGTCCTGGAGTAACGCAGACTCGTTTGACTGTATTGGTGGATATTCATGTATGGTTGGATTGCAATGCAACTCACCTTGAATTGAAACCGTCTCTTCTGTGCCGGTCGCACTTTCTTTGGAAGAGAACCCAATGAGGCAAATACCCGAAGCCCCTTTCACTAAAGTTCGCCTCATCTTCCCCACCCTACTTCCCGTCTGAGAGTGTGTGGAGTGGGGGATGAGTTGAAAATTGGGGGCGCAGCGAGAGGGTATGAACATTAAGAGAGCGAAAGGGTAAGAGGAAGGAAAGGGTGTGGGGACAGAATGGGCAAGAGGTCACGGGACGAGGAAAGGGGGAGGGGTGGTGTGATAGAAGGGAGACGGTAGAGCGCTTTAGCAGTGAGTGATTGAGAAACAATGAAGGGGAGAGTGGGGAGAAAGAGATGAGGGAAAGAAAGGGGAGCAAAAGGGTTGAGGGATGGAGGGAGGCAAGAGAGAGTAAGGTGAAATTCCAGAGAGAAGGGGAGAAGAGGGAGAGAAGGTGTGAGACAAAGTGAGAAGAGCCTATGAAAGACAGAGAGAGGGAGGAGAAAGGAAAGAGGGACAGAGTTATTGAGGTAGTAGTAGAAAGAGGGAGAGGGGAAGAGGGCGGTGAAGATGCAGAGAGGGAATAGAGAATGAGGTAAGAAAGTGTGGAATTAGGGTAAACTTTTATACAGAGCCCCTTTGTCCTCTATCCTCATCCGTCCTCCCTCTGTATTTCCTACCCTCTGCCCATCCTTATAGCGCCCCTTTCTCAATACTCCCTTCTCAACACCCCTCCCAAGGTACAAACTCCACCCTGCCCTGCCGATGACATCCTCTCTTCATCGACACTTCCCACAACACGCTCTCTTCATACTATTCCATAGCACTCCCTCTATACCGTCCCTCCCTGGCGCGGTCTCCACTCCCCTGCCCGAGTGCAGGCTCATCACCAACCATCCAACAGAGCTCCTCCATCATCGCCTCTCCCATCCGTTCAGCTGGGGACAGAACAGTGAACGTAATGGGTTCGTGGGTTCCCTCTGACTAATCGTTAGGGTTAATTGTGCGTTTCTACTGAACGAACACATCAGCTAAATACAGTCAAACTGACAGAGATGAAATTGACCTCCACCTGCCCGGACCCGGGGAACAGAGAGGGTCCAGGGTTTAAGTTCCACGTACGATACATTAGGCTCGGCTGGGGACAGAACAGTGAGAGTCAGTGAGGCGCCCTCCCCGTCCGATCACACACACCCGGGATCAAACACAGAATGGAGCTCTCCCCCTCCGTTTTCCAGCCCCACTCACCGTTGGAAGGAGACTGTGGGCCCGTTTCTCCGAACTTCACATTCACGTAAGTCTTGCCCTCGTCCATCTTGTTCAGGACTCTCTATGTCTCTGAGCTGAAAACGACCGTTGTCAGAGGAAACCCGTGATGAGAAGGCGGTCAAACCGACAACAGCAAACACCAGGTGGACAGCTGATAAAGAGAGGAACCGAGAGCAGGGAGAGGAAGTGAAGACTGGCAGAGAGTTTCAGGACGTGGGACAGCCTTGTCGAGAGAGGTTAGAGTGGTGGGTGTTGGGAGAACATTGAGAGAGGGGAGAAAGAGGGGGGAGTGAACAGAGGGGAAGATTAGGGATCAGCGGTGAAGAGGTGAACGGGAGTGTACAGAGGGTAGAGGGGCGAGAGCAGGGGGAGTGTGTGGAGAGAGATGGAAGGTAATGGGAAAACAGGAGCAGGGAGGAGGAATGTAGAGAATAGAGGGTGAGGAGTTTCGGCGAGAGATTGGGAAAGGGAGAGTAAGGAGGAGGTGAACGGGAGAAAGAGAGGGGGATGGAGAGCCGGTATGACAGGAGGCAGAGTGGAGAGGGAGGGGAGAAGGGAGGGAGTGAGGGCGCGCTACAGAGAGTACAGAGAGATGCGTGGGGAGGGAAGGAGGAGAGGAAGATAGACGAAGGATTTGGAGAAGAAGAGAAATAGGAGGAGAAAGAGAATATGAATGGAAGGGCGAAGATTGAGGGCAGGAGGGAGTGTCGGAGGGATTTGTGTCTCTCATACAGAGCCTGTATTTCCCGGGAGATATGCATCCACCTTTGGTTCCTGGTTTTGGTGTTGGACTATTCCTGCTGATCGCCGGGGCTCCAGGCCTTCAGTCCGTGAGAAGCCACGAGCCCGGGTCAAAGCCCGAACACACACCGGTGAGTGAGCCCACACCCTCCTCCGAGTGAAGTAAACACCTCCCCTTGAAAGTCGTTCCATCCACAGGGTTTCCACCCCTCCCTCGTCCAGTGGGGGAATCTCGCCCTGCTTCTTATTCCATGGCATTCTCTCTCTCTCTCTCTCTCCTCTCTCTCTCTCTCTCTCTCTCTCTCTCTCTCTCTCTCTCTCTCTCTCTCTCTCTCTCTCTCTCAGGCGGCCGTGGAGCAGAGGATACTGGCATATGTAAGTCAGAGTTTGATCGGGACTCAGACCGAAGTGGATCAGCCAAGATCAGATGCTGGAGCAGACCCGACGGGTGAAATGGCTGCATTTTGCCGCTATCCTCTGATTTGAAGCTCCTGGGAATCTGGGGGGGGGGGGGGGTCCGCCTCCCTGAGGATCAATACTGGGCCCAACACATTCAGGCAGACACAAATGTGTCATGTTCCCGAATAAACAGCTACAGGCTTCCAGGTTTCGGCACTCTCACTACCCGGTGAAGGGTTAGCTGTCAATTTCACCTTTAGTCTCAGCAGGCCAATTATTTTCTTCCTTGGAAATGGACGGATAGAGAACAGTGTGGGCAAGTGTATGGTCATGTACATTGGGAGAATAAATTAAAGTGTAGACGATTTTCTAAATGGTGAGAAAAATCTCTCGCTGCGGCGCCAAGGGAATTCGGGATCTTCGTGTGCGGTTCCCTGGTGGATGATTTACACGGGGAGTCGTTGGTGAGGAAGGCATATCGAATGTTAGCATTCATTTCCAGAGGGCAGGAATATAATTGCCAGGAATTAATTTTAGAAACATAGAAACATAGAAAATAGGTGCCGGAGTAGGCCATTCGGACCTTCGAGCCTGCACCGCCATTCAGTGTGATAATGGCTGATCATCGAACTCAGATCCCTGCACCTTCTTTCTCTCCATACCCCCTGATCCCGTTGGTCACAAGGGCCATAACTAACTTCCTCTTAAATATAGCCAATGAACCGGCCTAAACTGCTTCCTGTGGCAGAGAATTCCACAGATTCGCCACTCTCTGTGTGAAGAAGTTGTTCCTCCTCTCGTTCCAAAAAGGCTTGCCCTTTATCCTTAAATTGTGACACCTCGGTCGGGACTTCCCCAACATCGGATACGATCTTCCTGCACCTAGCCTGTCCAATCCCTTTAGAATATTACGACTTTAGCAGACAGAGGTGAGTCCTAATTCGGAATATTATGAGCAGCTTTGTGACCCTCAGAGAAGAATTGCTCTGCCTTTACTGAAAACTTCCAGTCTTGAAATATACGCATTTCTGTGACGTCAGTCGCATCACGTTCAAGCTTTTGATTCCTGCCCTTGTCTGAGGTCTTTGCAACATCTGTCCCCACATCGACTCTGCTATCTGCTCTGGGACTCTGAATCCAACCCCCAAGCAACTCCAGTTTAACATCTCTCCCCAAAACCCTCCTGTACAGCCCTGGCAAATCTGCCCGCTCGGATATCAGTTCGCCACCATTTTAGGTGCAAAGCTTCTCTTCTGTACCGATCCCACCTCCCTTGGGAATCGCGCAATGATCCCGAATTCCGCAGCCCTCCCACAGAAAACAACTATCTGGCCACGTGCTAAACTGCATGGTCTTGCGACCTCTGGCCTCACCTGGACGGATGGTCGTCCTGGACTTTCATCTGATATCTAAATACTTGACTTCACGTTACAGATCCACATCCCTATTCATACTGTTCTCGTAGGAAATCTCCCTATTCATTACTGATCTCTATTTGTACATTGACCTCCAGTTGCTCGCTCACCCACTTGTGAATCACAGACCCAGCACTTCAGTGTTTAAGTTCGTGACCGGGTGGCGGGCTGAGGGAAGAGGAAGGAAGAAGCGGAGAGTCGTGTCCAGGGAAAGGCCGGTGCGATTGCAGCCATTGGAGCAAGTGGTGTGGATCCACACGGCCTGGCTGTCCATTCAGAGCTCTGCAGTGGCCCAGGGGCGAAAGATCGGATAACCTCTGAAAGGGGGCTGGCGCAAACCCGATCCCATTCTCCCCGAAATTACCTGTGAACACCAAGAGAGAGACTGGACAGTGGGGGGAAGCGACTGAGATGTGGAGGCCTGTAGGGAATGCTATAGGTCACGGAGACGGGAGGGTCGTCCGGGAGTTGTTATGCCGGAGATGGGGAAACGTGCTGGAGAGGGAATAGGTCACAGAGACGGGGCAAATTGCAAGGGAAGGGGGTGACAGAAACGGGAGTGGTGTAGGGGAGGGAGGGTGTGCCAGAGACGGGGAGAATTGCAGGGAAGTGTCTTTTTGACGGGAACTCGGAGGGGATCTGGAGTGGATTATGGAGACGGTGAGGAACTGTGTCGGTGTCACGCTGCTGGGCGTCGAGTAGGGGCGCACTCTTGTCACGGCAAGAGATGTCGGTGTCACGGTGAGGGCTGTGTGGCTTGTTCACTGCCTATGCTGTCTGTGAAGTGGTCGTTCCCTGTGTTTCACAATCTATCGTCACAGACCTTGATCCACCCCACCCCGTGATCTTCCCAAGTGATGGGTTCAAATCACTCTTTACTCTCCCTGCGGAACAGAGAACGTGAATCACCTAACAGAACGGACCAATCTAAATCTGTGATATATCAATTAAAGTAAATTAATTCTGCCTACACAACGTCCATCTGGGACACGGCAAAGTCTGGGAAAAGGCACCGAAGCATTCGGGCTCTCTCGACCAGACTGCATAACAGTTTCTTCCCCCAGGCTATCAGACTCCTCAATACCCAGTACCTGGCCTGACACCTTGCCCTATTGTACTGTTTATTATTCATTGTAATGCCTGCATTCTTTTGTGCACTTCATGCAGTCCTGGGTAGGGCTGTAGTCTCGTGTAGTTGTGCATTTTTTTTCTCTGTTGTTTTTTTTTTAAGTAGTTCAGTCTAGTTTCTGTAATGTGTCATGTGACACGATGGTCCTGAGAAACGTTGTCTCATTTTTACTATGCACTGTACCAGCAGTTATGGTCGAAATGACAATAAACTTAACCTGCCTTGACTTGACTTGATCTCCCGGCATTCCTCGCACACCCAGGTCCCTTGCAAAGAGCCTCTGGAACTACTCTCTCCCTGTGTTTGTCAATGAATCCAATGTGGCCAGTAAAGCTGCCCATCGGCCTTGAATTCTTTCCGCTTCATCACGACTAATGCAACCGAAAGCCGGAATGCTGAGGTAACGCTCCTTCCCGTCCTCCAACCTCGTCTCATTAGTGTCTACAATATCACAATTCAGGTCGTTCGCTCCTGCCCCGAGCGCACCTGCATTTCCATATAACCATATCACAATTACAGCACGGAAACAGGCCATTTGGCCCTTCTAGTCAGGGCCGAATGCTTACTCTCACCTAGTCCCACCGACCTGCACTCAGCCCATAATCCTCCATTCTTTTCCTGTCCATATACCTATCCATTTTTTTAATGACAATATCGAACTGCCTCAATCAATTCTACTGGAAACTCGTTCCACACAGCTACCATCATGTGCAAAGAAGTTCCTCTTCTCGTTACCGCTAAACTTTTACCCCTTAATTTCGTACTTCGTATTTCGTACAATACGACCTGTATGGAAACGTCGCAGCTTATAACATGAGACCGAACAGTCTTAACCTTTTGCTTCCTGATTTTGGCAGAGATCGTAACAACATTTGTCCCAATGGACACTCTACTCTCAGTTTTGGCATTCTGCTTTTCATCCCTCTGCATCTCTAGTTTAAACGGTTTCATGCCACCTCCTCAATGAAAATTTCCAGCTGGGATATTCGTTCCAGTCCAGTTCATTTGAAAACTGAGAGAGTTGCTCGTGGCAGAGAAAATGAAGGAGCTGAGCAGCGTGGTGCAGTGTGGCGTGGCCTCCAGGCAGGTGTATGTGCTGCCCCCAAGCGTTCGCACGGCAGATGGCAGGCTCTGTTCTGGTCTTCTGCGGATTTCAGTGGCAGTCAAATGAACCCACAGAACCTCTTTTCGGTCCCATAAAATAAATCCCCTATCACAGCTGCTGATATTATCTCATTCGCCTCCTTTCCTTCTGAACTACAGAACCAACCTCAGAGACGTAATTTTTCAGACGCATCTACCCGGTCATTTGCACCCCTCTCCCCCACCCAGATGTATACAAAGTGGTATACTTGTTATTGAGCTGTATGACCACAGGAGGGCGCGTAAACTTCACCTGGCTGTTTAACCCTTTTCATCTTCCTCACTGTCACAACAGTTTCCTTTGAACCTTGGGTTTATCTTCCTCCTTATCACCCCGTCAGTTTCCCGAATGATCATGAGCCCATCCAGTTCCAGTTCCAACTCCTTAACCCCGAGTGTTAGAAGCTGAAGCTGGATGCTCTTCTCACGGGTGAAGTTGTCAGAGACACTGGAGGTCTCTCTGGCGTTCCCCGTCCTGCAAGAGGAGCATTCAACACTCCTGCCAGGCATGTCTACTGTTCTAACGGTTTAATTGTACAGAAGGAAATACTAAACACACTGAAAACAAACCCACCAACAATAGCCCCTGCCTTTTTTTTTGCCCTTGGTAATAAATCCACTTCACCGATTGGTTGTTGTGAGAAAACGCGAGGCGCTGCTTTTTAAAGCATATAGTTGTCCCGCTCCTGATCTCTGTTTGCAGGCTGTCCCAGCGCCAATATTATAAGAATCTATGACCCAATCAGACACACACAAAGCGAGTCTTCCCCTCCTCCCCCCCATCCCATCCCATCACATATTCCAAATATCACAGAGTGGAACTCACTCCACACTATCCCATCACAAACTCCCAATGTCAGACACAGAGTTAAGCTCTCTCCACACTGTCCGATCACACACTACCAGGGTCAGACAGAGTGAATCTCCCTCCAGACGGTCCCATCACACACTCTCGGGCTCAGACACGTGAAGCTTCCTCGGCACTGTCCCATCACACTCCTTCTGGCACAGACACAGAGTTAATTCACTCTTCCCCATTTCTTCACACACTCACTGTTCAGACATTGTTTATTTCCTCTGTAGCTATCCGTCGCCAAACCAGCACAATAGCATCAAACACTACCCAAGTCAAAATGAGAACTAACCCCCACACCCCCCTCCCCCCCCCCCCCCCCCCGCACTCTCCTCTCTCACCCATCCCCAGCATTCCACAATCCCAGTTGTCTGTAATCCTGTCCCGGAAACTACGAGTGCGCGTGACAGAATGTGGATGATTCAGCACGCACGTGCTCCCAGTTTTAATCACCGATTCCAAATCCCGGGCTGGTGCCCGATCCTCTACAACAGGATGATAGGCTCCCTCATCCGGAAACCACAGTCTGTAGCGACGTTATCGAGCAACAGGTTGTGTGAAAAAAAAAAAAAACAAGGGGCTGTTAAAGGACTCAGACATATTAGGAGAATGAGAATAGACGTGGCAGTTAGAATATAGTGTTGGGAATTGTATGGTCTTGCAATTTAAAAAAAAAATTGACAGAAAAATTTAAAAATAAATCTGCGGTGCACAGGGAGTCGGCAGACCTCGTGTAGTTTTCATAAATGTTTCACATGCTGATTGATGTGCCTCAGGGATCTGTACTGGGTCCAATCTCGTTTGTCATATACATTAATGATCTGGATATATGGGGTGGTAAATTGGATTAGTAAGTATGCAAATGATACTAAGATAGGTGGCGCTGTGGATAATGAAGCAGGTTTTCAAAGCCTGCAGAGAGATTTAACGAGTTGGTAGTGTGGGCAGAAAGATGGCAGATGGAGTTTAACGCTGATGAGTGTGAGGTGTTACATTTTGTTAGTAATAAATCAAAATAAGACATACAAGGTAAATACTAGGGCGTTGAAGAATGTAGTAGAACAGAGTGATCTAGGAATAATGGTGCATAGTTCCCTGAAGGTGGAATCTCATGTGGATAGGGTAGTGAAGAACGCTGTTGGTATGCTGCCCTTTAAAAATCAGAGCATTGAGTATCGGAGTTGGGATGTAATGTTAAAATTGTATAAGGCATTGGTGAAGCTAAAATTGGAGTACCATTTATAGTTCTGGTCACCGAATTATAGGAAAGATAGCAGCAAAATAGAGAAAGTGTGTGGACTAGATTTACTGGAATATTACCTCGGTTTCAGCACCAAAGTTACAGAGAAAGGTTGAACAAGTTAGGTCTGTTTTCCTTTTTTTTTAGCGTAGAAGTTTGAGGGGGATTTGATAGAGGTATTTAAAATTATGAGGTGGACAGAGTTGACGTGGATAAGCTGTTTCCATTGAGAGTAGGGGAGATTCAAACAAGAGGACATGAGTTGAGAGTTAAGGGGCAACAGTTTAGGGGTATCAGGAGGGGGAACTTCTTTACTCAATGGTAGCTGTGTGGAAAGAGCTTCCATTTGAAGTGGTAGAGGCAGGTTCGATTTTGTTATTTCTAAAGAAAAATGAATAGGTAGATGGACAGGAAAGGAATGGGGGGTTCTGGGCTGAGTGCAGGTCGGTGGGACTAGGTGAGAGTAAGCGTTCGGTACGGACTAGAAGGGCCGAGATGGCTTGTTTCTGTGCTGTTGTTGTTATATGGTTATCCGCTTATTTGTTGTCATTCTAAGGCTTCCTAAGTCACAGGTGAGGCCACATTTGGAATATTGTGAGTAGGATTGGATCCCTTATCTAACTAGGGATGTGCTTACATTAGAGAGGGTTCAAAGGAGCTTCGCGAGAATGATTCCGGGATTGGAAGGTTCATTATATGAGGAGTGTGTGATGGCTCTGGGATCACTGTCATGCTGAAGACTGAGGGGTGAGCCACTCGAAATCGATTGAACATTGAAAGGCCACGAGGGAGTGGATGTGGAGAGGATGTTTCCTATGGTAGGAGAGTCCATGTCAAAAGGCACACGCTGAGAACAAAGGACTCCGAAAGTAGTCCGAAAGTGGAAAGGCGATGTGCGGGAATTCCCTTCGCCAGAACGTGGTGAATCTGCGGGATTCAATGCCGCAGGCAGCCGGGGAGGCCCAGCCATTTGGATGAGTTTCAGGCAGAGGTTGTTCGGTTCTTGATTAGACAATGCATGAAGGGAGACGAGGAGCAGACGGGCGATCGGGGCTGAGAGGGAAATGGATCAGGGATGGGGAAACGGCAGAACAGACGGGCGATCAGGGCTGAGAGGGAAATGGATCAGGGATGGGGAAACGGCAGAACAGACTCGATGGCCTAATTCTGCTCCGGTGTCGTTTGGCTTTAACTGAAGTTCCCGGGTTCCTGGCTGTCAGCGTCTCGGAGGATCTACAGTGGGACAAACACCCTCACGCCAACACGAAGAAGGTGCAAACAACATCCACAGGGAACGTTTCCCTTCGGATGGATAAAATGGATACGAGGGATGTTGTACATTTGGACTTAAAGCCTTTCACAAGGTGCCACCCATGAGGCTGTTTACCAAGCTGAGAGCCTATGGTATTATTGGAAAGCTGCTGACATGGTTAGAGTTATGGCTGTCTGGTAGGAGGCAGCGAGTTGGAATAAAAAGGATCCTTTTCTGTTTGGCTGACAGCGACTGGTGATGTTCCGCAGGGTCGTTTTTTTATGCTGTATAGAAATTATTTAGATGATGGATAGATGGCATTGTTGCCAATTCTGCAGATGTTACGAAGATTCTTTGTGGGGCAGGTAGGGTTCAGGAAAAAGGCAGAATGCAGAAGAACTTAGACAGATTAGTAGAATGTTCATTGGCAAATGGAATACAATGTTGGAAAATGCATGGTCGTACACATTGGTTGCAGAAACGAATGTGCGGACTATTTTCTAAACTGGGAGAAAATCAAAAACAAAGAGATGCAAAGGGACATCTTCTTCCACTGCGCAATCGCATCTCTGAACGCACGAGAAATAACTCTACATTTTTGCGGTATTTATTCAAATTTGTAATTTACATTAGTTTTACATCTTTGCGCCATACTGATGGTGCAAAAAAAAAAATCCAAGCTGTGTAACTGTCAGATAATAAATCAAATATCGATTCCGTTGCAAAACATCCGGTCTGAGTGGATAGGACACTTGGCCCACAGGTCTTCACTGGTCAGGACACTGAGTGCAGGTGTCGGGAGGTCATGTTGCAGTTGTACAGGATGTCGGTGAGCCCTGTTCTGGGAAAAATGCCATTGAGCCGTAAGGAATGAGCAGGGAGATTTTCAGGTATATTGCTGGGACTCGAGGGACAGAGATGGAGAGAGGAAGGGGTCTTTATTCCCTGGACCGTAGCTGTAACCTTACAGAGTTGCATAAGCTCAAGAGGGGCACAGACAGTTGGAATCCGCACAGACCTTTACCCAGAGCTGGGGTATCGAGAACCAGACGGGAAAGGATTGAGGTGAGAGTGGGTGGAAAGGAGAATGAGTGATGAATCCATGAGGCGGAGGTGTTAGAGGAAACGGAGAGGGGAGGGAGAGAGTGCGGTAGAGAGGGAGAATCGAGAGAGATAGAGAAAAGAGGTAAGATGAGAGAGCGGAGAAACAGCAGGCGGAGAAAAGTCGAGGAAATAGGGTGAGGAAGAGCGGGATGGGGGAGGGGTGGCGAGAAAGAAGGTCATAGATGGGGAGAGGGGCTTGCCCATGTGTGGCGGGGAGAATGGGCTTGCGAAAAGAGGAGATTAGATCAGCAGGTAGGGTCAGAGACTGCAGGGGGGATTTTGAGAGGATGGGTGAGTGAGAGTGGAGGAGAGATAAGGAAGTGAAAGACAGGGTAATCATATGATTCAAGTCGGCTCTCCGGGCTGGTGACAGAGAAGCTGGATCTTTTCAGGAATATCTGGGCGGGAGGACGCGGACTTCTCGCAGATGAAATGGTGATTATCATGAAGGCAGTTGCCACCCCCATTTATTCGATTGACATACACTGCAGGAGGAGCTTCCAGAGGAAATCTTGTACAGCCGACCAAAGTCAAAATTCCTATTAATAAATGGTTAAAAAAATAACTTTGAACAGAGATAAAACAGATCCGGCGCGCAAAGCGAAACCGTCGCCAAACTAGTCCCATTAAAGTACGCAATCGCCACAGTCCTGTGTCGTTCCCAAAATAATTCCATTATCCCAATGTCTCCCCACTGCTCTGTGTCAGTCAAGAAATTAATCCAACTACACCACCTCCCCCACAGCCTCCGGCCCGTCGTCCCGCGGTCCCCACAGTCCTGTGGCAGTCCCAATGTGAATCGAACACACTCACTTTCTCCTCTCAGATCTATTTCAGTCCCCAAACAAATCCGACTCTCCCATCCTCCCCCCTTAGACTTACGCGGTACCGAAATTTGTCACACAGACACACTCTCTTCATGCAACCCTGTGTCGATCCCCAAATGCATCCCACGACCCTTCCTCTCCAGGCAGTTCATGTCCTTCTCCAGGTTAATCTCATTGCCCCTCACCGCTCCCTCAACCTTACGTCAGTCCGCAATCTGCACCCACTGACCGGCTCTGTGCCCTCATCCCTGTATCAGTCTTGAAACTAATCGACTTGTCCCACACTCTCCCCTCAAATCAGTGTCAGACTCCAAAGTGAATCTGCTGCATTACTCTCTCTCACAGAGCAAGACCTGTCGTCAAACTAATCCGAGTCTGCCTCCTTCTCCCCACAGTCATCAAAATAATTCCACTGCATGTCCAAATCCCCACAACCCTTCGTCAGTCACCAAAATAATTCCACTGCATGTCCAAATCCCCACAACCCTGCGTCAGGCACCAAAATAAACCTCAGAGGCCATTGACAATCGCCAAAATATTTTACTGCCCTGTCCCGCAGCAGACACATACCGCTCCCTAAACATACTCCCCTTGTATCATCCTCTCCCGACAAAAAATCCCATCACCCCGCTTTCTTCCCACAAACCTATTTCAGTTCGTAAACTAATCCCATGTTCTCCCCACAGGACAGTGTCAATCCCCATCTCCGAGCCCACAGATCAGTCCAAATCTCACCCGGTCGTGCACTGACCAATCCAGTAAACGAGGTTTTGGCGGACAAGAGAGCGGGAAACAAAACTCTGTAAAATTAAATTCCTTTGATTAATGCTGAGAATCGAAAACTATTTACGGAAGAGTGTGATGGGACGGTATGGATGGAGGTTCTCACTGTGACTGAGCCCGGGGATATTTTTTGGGAAGAGGTGGAGGGAGATTCACTCTGTGTCTGACCCCGGTAGTGTGTGATTGGATAGTATAGAGGGAGCTTCACTGTGTCTCTGGCCCGGGAATGTTTCATTGGACCGTGTGGATGGAGCGTCACTTTGCCGTCCCCAGGCAGTGCGTGATTGGACGATGTGGAGGGATGTTCACTCTGTGTCTTCCCCCTAGAATGTGTGACGAGCTGGTGGGGAGGGAGCTTCGCTCTGTGTCTGACGCCGGGATTGTGAGACGGGAGTGCATTGTGCGTTTTCATTCTGTGTCGGACCCCGCGGGTGTGTGATGATTTCTGTGCGACTGTGGGATCTTCTCGTGCTGTGACACATACCGCTTCATCCCTTGAATTGATTTCCAGCAGCCTTGAATCAAGGTTTGAACATTCTTGAATCGCTCTGCGGAAAGATGTTTCAAACGTGGATACGAAATAACACCGGTCTTTATTTGTGACCCAGTCCTCGGAACACGTTTGCTCTGGAAAACAGGAACAAGGAACAGTGAGACTCCCTTCGTTCCCTCCCTCCCTTCAGAGAGAATCTCCCTTCTCACTTTCCCATCACACACACCCGGTGTGCCACACAGAGTGAATTTCAATCCATGCGTTCTCATCACGTACAGCTGAGGTTAAGAACAGAGTGAATCTCACCACACACCGTCCAATCAAACATTAACAAGGATCAGGCACAGGGATGTTCCCCCAAACCATCCATCACACACTCCCGGGGTCAAGACACAGAGTGAATCGCGTACCACACTGTCCTATCGCACATTAACAAGGATCAGGCACAGTGAACTTCCCGCAAACCATCCATCACACACTCCCGGGGTCAAGACACAGAGTGAATCGCGTACCAAACTGTCCTATCGCACACACCCGGGGAGAAACACAGAATGAAGTTCCGTCCACAACGTCCCATCACAGATTCACAGGATCGGGCACAGAGTGAAAATCCCTCCACATCATCCATCGTAGAGACTGCCAGCAGGCACAGATTGAGGCTACCTTTGCCCCTCCCCTGAAACACTCACGCTGTCAGACACAGACTGATGCTCTCTCCACATCACCCCATCACACACTCATGGTTTCACAAACGGAGCGATGCTCCCTCCACACCGTCCTATCACAGACCCCTCGATCAAACACGGAGTGAAGCTCACTCCACTGCGCCTCGTCACGCAGCCTATGGGTCGGTCACAGGGTGGAGTTCCCCCACACTCTCCCATCGCACACACCCGGGATCAGACACGAAGTGATTTTCCCTCCACACCGTCCCATCACAAACTCTCAAGCTCAGACACGCAATGAAACTACCTCGGCACCGTCACATCACAGGCACCCGGAGTCAGTTATAGAGTGAAGGTTCCGACAGGCCATTAAATCACAAACATCCTAACTGGGCAGACACAAATTCGGGTTCCATCTACAATGTCGTGTCACACATTCTCGAGGACAGTCGAAGAATGAAGCTCTTGTCCCACGGTCCCATCATACTCTCCCAGTGTCAAACACAGAGTGATGCTACTTCCACACGGTCCCATCATACTCTCCCAGTGTCAGACACAGAGTGATGCTTCTTCCACACTGTCCCATCATACTCTCCCAGTGTCAGACACAGAGTGATGCTACTTCCACACTGTCCCATCATACTCTCCCAGTGTCAAACACAGAGTGATACTACTTCCACACTGTCCCATCATACTCTCCCGGTGTCAGACACGGAGTGATACTACTTCCACACTGTCCCATCATACTCTCCCAGTGTCAGACACAGAGTGATGTTCCTTCCACACTGTCCCATCATACTCTCCCAGTGTCAGATTCAGAGTGATGCTTCTTCCACACTGTCCCATCATACTCTCCCAGTGTCAGACACAGAGTGATGCTCCTTCCACACTGTCCCATCATACTCCCCCAGTGTTAGACACAGAGTGATGCTTCTTCCACACAGTCCCTTCATACTCTCCCAGTGTCAGACACAGAGTGATGCTTCTTCCACTCTGTCCCATCATACTTCCCAGTGTCAGACACAGAGTGATGCTTCTTCCACTCTGTCCCATCATACATCCCAGTGTCAGACACAGAGTGATGCTCCCTCCACACAGTCCCTTCATACTCTCCCAGTGTCAGACACAGAGTGATGCTCCCTCCACACAGTCCCATCATACTCTACCAGTGTCAGACACAGAGTGATGCTTCTTCCACACTGTCCCATCATACTCTCCCAGTGTCAGACACAGAGTGGTGCTTCTTCCACACTGTCCCATCATACTCTCCCAGTGTCAGACACAGAGTGATGCTTCTTCCACACTGTCCCATCATACTCTCCCAGTGTCAGACACAGAGTGATGCTCCTTCCACACTGTCCCATCATACTCTCCCAGTGTCAGACTCAGAGTGATGCTTCTTCCACTCTGTCCCATCATACTTCCCAGTGTCAGACACAGAGTGATGCTTCTTCCACACTGTCCCATCATACTCTCCCAGTGTCAGACACAGAGTGATGCTACTTCCACACTGTCCCATCATACTCTTCCAGTGTCAGACACAGAGTGATGCTACTTCCACACTGTCCCATCATACTCTCCCAGTGTCAGACACAGAGTGATGCTACTTCCACACTGTCCCATCATACTCTCCCAGTGTCAGACACAGAGTGATGCTTCTTCCACTCTGTCCCATCATACTTCCCAGTGTCAGACACAGAGTGATGCTTCATCCACTCTGTCCCATCATACTCTCCCAGTGTCAGACACAGAGTGATGCTACTTCCACACTGTCCATCATACTCTCCCAGTGTCAGACACAGAGTGATGCTTCTTACACTCTGTCCCATCATACTCTCCCAGTGTCAGACACAGAGTGATGCTTCTTCCACTCTGTCCCATCATACTCTCCCAGTGTCAGACACAGAGTGATGCTTCTTCCACTCTGTCCCATCATACTCTCCCAGTGTCAGACACAGAGTGATGCTTCTTCCACCCTGTCCCATCATACTTCCCAGTGTCAGACTCAGAGTGATGCTTCATCCACTCTGTCCCATCATACTCTCCCAGTGTCAGACACAGAGTGATGCTACTTCCACACTGTCCATCATACTCTCCCAGTGTCAGACACAGAGTGATGCTTCTTCCACTCTGTCCCATCATACTTCCCAGTGTCAGACACAGAGTGATGCTCCTTCCACACTGTCCCATCATACTCTCCCAGTGTCAGACTCAGAGTGATGCTCCTTCCACACTGTCCCATCATACTCTCCCAGTGTCAGACTCAGAGTGATGCTCCTTCCACACTGTCCATCATACTCTCCCAGTGTCAGACACAGAGTGATGCTTCTTCCACTCTGTCCCATCATACTTCCCAGTGTCAGACACAGAGTGATGCTACTTCCACACTGTCCCATCATACTCTTCCAGTGTCAGACACAGAGTGATGCTACTTCCACACTGTCCATCATACTCTCCCAGTGTCAGACACAGAGTGATGCTCCTTCCACACTGTCCCATCACACACGACCGGGGTCAGCCTCAGACTGAAGATTTCACCCCACCACACTATCACACACTCCTTGGGGCCAACATGGAGTGAAGCTCCCTGCGCACTCTCCCATCATACAGCCCTGCGGACAAACACAGAGCGAAACTCCCTCCACACTACCCTATTACACCTGTTCGTGATCAGTGAGGAAATTGTGTACAGTTCTGGTCAACGAATTATCGAAAAGATGTCAACAAAATAGAGACAGTACAGATCATTTACTAGAATGTTACCTGGGTTTCCGCACCAAAGTTACAGAAAAAGGTTAAACAAGTTAGGTCTTTATTCTTTGGAGTGTAGAGTGTAGAGTGTAGAGTGGAGCAGGTTAAGACCTACAAGTATCTGGGAGTACAGTTAGACGAGAAGCTAGACTGGACTGCCAACACAGATGCCTTGTGCAGGAAGGCACAGAGTCGACTGTACTTCCTTAGAAGGTTGGCGTCATTCAATGTCTGTAGTGAGATGCTGAAGATGTTCTATAGGTCAGTTGTGGAGAGCGCCCTCTTCTTTGTGGTGGCGTGTTGGGGAGGCAGCATTAAGTAGAGGGACGCCTCACGTCTTAATAAGCTGGTAAGGAAGGCGGGCTCTGTCGTGGGCAAAGTACTGGAGAGTATAAAATCGGTAGCTGAGCGAAGGGCGCTGAGTAGGCTACGGTCAATTATGGAAAACCCGAACATCCTCTACATAGCACCATTCAGAGACAGAGAAGCAGTTTCAGCGACAGGTTGCTATCGATGCAATGCTCCTCAGACAGGATGAAGAGATCAATACTCCCCAATGCTATTCGGCTTTACAATTCAACCGCCAGGTGTAAGATATGTTAAAGTGCCGGGGTTAGGACTCAATGTATTTAAGTAAATTTAAGTAAATTTAGTGATTTAGATGCATATCATATTTTTCCTGAGTTAAGTATTGTATGTAATTAGTTTTGCTACTAAATTATGAGGGGGATAGACAGAGTTGACGTGTATAAGCTTACTGTCGATGCAATGCTCCTCAGACAGGATGAAGAGGTCAATACTCCCCAATGCCATTAGGCTTTACAATTCAACTGCCAGGACTTAAGAACTTTTTTTTTAAAGCTATTATTAATGCTTTTTGAGTTAGTGATTTAGATGCATATCATATTATTACTAAGTTAAGTATTGTATGTAATGAGTTTTTGCTACAACAAGTGTATGGGACATTGGAAAAAATGTTGAATTTCCCCATGGGGATGAATAAAGTATCTATCTATCTATCTATCTATCTATCCCATTGAGAGTAGGAGAGATTCAAACAAGAGGACATGAGTTGGGAATTCAGGGGAAAAACACACATGACGCCCCCCCCCAACAAAACGCACTCATTCAGCCCCTCTTCCCACCATAGTTTCCCATCAGAGGCACACTGTGTCAAACACAGAGTCCTATCAGACAGACACGGGCTGAGTCACAGATTTAAGCTCCTTGCACACCGTCCGATCACACACTCACACGGTCTGACGCAGACTGAATCTCTCTCTCCACGGACCAATCACAGACCCCCGGGGTCAGACGTAAAGTGAAGCTCACTGCCTTTCGTGCACTCACACCGTACAGTCACACTCTTACGGGGTCAGATTCTGGGTGTTTCTCATTCCACACCGTCTCATCCCACACTCCTTGGGTCTGACAGAGTGAAGCTCCCTCCACACCGCCCCTCACACACTCCCTGGGTCAGAGAACAGAATTTTGATCTCTCCACAAAGTCCAATCACACACGGCCTTGGTCAGACACAGAATGAATCTCTTCTCCACGGCTCCATCACACACTCCAATTATCAGACACAAAAGGAAACTCCCTCAGCGCACATTACAAATTTCAGAGGGAGAGTGATTCCCCCTGTACATCTTCTCAGCGCACCACACAGCAAAGTACCAGACACAGAAGTGAGCTGCCTCCAAACGGCCCCTTCCCACACTCACCGGGTCAAACACAGACTGAATCTCCCTCCATACCTTCTTTTCACACACTCCCGATGTCAAGCACAGAGCGACGCTTCCTCTCTCCATGCCTGCCCTGTGATGAGGAGCGGGTGAAAGAGGGGGATGATGTCTCACCTCTTCTGCTGGTCAATAATTCACAGATTTGAGCCTTGGTTTTGTTGACAGATCTGTACTTCGTTTCCATCTCAGTGAACTGGTGACGGACATCGCTCTGCCTTCGTTTGAGATCGGACAGATTAGAGTTGAGCGCAGAAAGCTTGGATTGGACGGTTGAGTTTATCTCAGGGCAGTTTCGGTCGGAGGTGATCTGGGACTGACGAACCTGTGATACTGCGAGAGATGGTGAAGGATGTTTAGCGTTTACAGTGACACGTGAGTCGGCGTCACGCTACCGAACGGGTCACAGAGAGTGTGGTGTCGGTGTTACGATGCTTTGGTGGCACAGTGAGAGGCGTCGGCGCCACCTCGGGGGTGGGGTGTCTATGTCACGCTGTGGGGTTTATCAATGTCCCGGTAAACGTTTTGTTGTTGTTACTATGGCGTTGTGCGTCAGTATCTTGTGGGGCATGTCCGAGTTGCTGTGAGGGATGTATCGTTGTCACGGTGGTAGGTGTGGATGCACCCAGGAGACAGGTGTACCGGGGTACAATGAAGTGTATCGCGATGTCAAGGGGACGAAAATGTCAAATAAGTGGCCTTGTGGTGTCAGGGTGTTTGGAGTATCTGTGTCATGGTGTGGGGTGTGCTGATCTCACAGAGAGGGGTATGTCTGTGTCACGGTGAGCGACGTGTCATGGCTACAGTGTGTGTGTGAGTGACACGCTGATGTGTGTGTTGGTGTCACGGAGAGTACTAATGTCGGTGTAATTGTGAATTAGAAGGTTTGTCTGTGTCAGGATGATGTGTGGGTAATTGCCTCAGTGAGTGGTGCATCTCTGTTATGTTGAGGGGTGATACGGTCTCGGTAAGGGGTGTTAAAGTGACTTCTGAGTGTTTGTCACGATGCGGTGTGGAGCGGATTACGTTGAGGAGCGTGATGTTGTCACGGTGTACGGTACCTCAGTGTCACTGTGAACTGTGTTTCGGTGTCAGAACGAGCTTGATTGTGTTACGGTAAAGGTCGTGTCCGTGTTGTGCTGAGGCGTTTTCGTTGGTGTTATGGTAAGGGGCGTGTCGGTGTCACTGTGGTGTTTTACAATAGCAATTCATTCCACTCTCTTTATTTACGGTCTGACTCCACCCTGAGCCCGTTCCACTCACTATGGATCGAGAGACCGACCACTATCACGATGAGGGCTGACGTAACTAGGCCGAGTAGGCAGATCGGACGGTGCGGTCTATTTCCGATCCTCACTTTCGACTTCCGTTCTTGCGCAGCTGTGGAGAGACCACACCAGCATAAGACCATAAGATATAGTAGCAGAATTAGGCGATTAGTACCATCGAATCTGCCCCGCCATTCAATTATGGGCCGAAGGAATTCTTCCAGTCATCCCAACTCCCCTCCCGACTGCAATACCCATTAATGCCCGGCTAATCAAGAGCCTATCTGTCTCTGCACCCAATAATTTTGCTTTCACAGCCGCTCGTGGCAACAAATTCAACACATTTAACAGCCTCTGAACAAAGTAATTTCTCCGCATCTCAGTTTTAAAAGGACGTCGTTCAATCCGGAAATCGTGGCCACTTGTCCTAGAATCGCTTACCATTGGAAATAACATTTCCATATCTAATCTGTTCAGACTTTGAAGATTCAGTAAGCTTCTATGAGAGGCCCCCTCATTCTCCTGAACTCCAGGGAATACAGCCCAAGAGCTGCCGGATGTACCTCATACAAGGACCCTCTCATTCCTGTAGTCATTCTCCTGAATCTTCTCTGAACCCTTTCCAATGTCAGTATTTATGAGAAGCCCAAAGCTGCACACAATACTCTCAGTGTGGTCTCACGGTGCCTTTTGGTGCCTCAACATCACATCCCTGCTCTTATATTCTGTACCTGAATGTCAACATTTCATTCGCTTTCTTCACCACCAACTGAACTTAGGGGTTAACTTTTAGGGTCTCTTGCAAAACTACTCCCAAATGCCTTTGCAACTCTGCATGTTGAATTCTCTCACCATCTAAATAATAGTCTGCTTGGTTATTTCATCTTCCAAAGTGTATGACCATACACTTTCCAACATTATGTCTCATTTGCCTCTTCTTTGCCCATTCCCCTAAACTATCTGCGTCCCTCTGTAAGCTCTCTGTTTCCTCAACACTTCCCGCTCCTCCACCTATCTTTGTATCATCGACAAATTCTGCACAAGTCCATGAATCCCATGGTCCAGGTTACTGACAAACATCATAGAAATCAGCGGTCTCAACACCGACCCCTGTGGAGCTCCACTGCTAACCGGCAGCCACAATAGGATCCCTTCATTCCCACTCTCTCTTTTCTGCCGATCAGCCAATGCTCCACCCGTGCTAGTAACTTCCCTGTAATTCTACGGACTCTGATCTTCCTAAGGAGCCCCATGTGCGGCTCGTTGTCAAAAGCCTTCTGAAAATCCAAATACAATGTCGATTCCTCAAAGTTCATTGCTAGTGCCTCGGCCATCTCTCTGCCTACTACCTTCAGAACCCGAGGGTGCATTCCATCAGGTCCATGAGATTTAATCCCGTCGTCCAAGTCACTGACATGCTCAGTTACCTTCAGCCGTAATCGCTCAGAGTCCAAATTCCTGGACTCGGCAAAGGCTGAGAAGTGTCTGACTGATTCCCGAGGTGTTTTACTCTCTCCTACGCGATTGATTAAGTTGGAGTTCTGGGTGTTGTCTCCTTTAACTTCATTTGGGCGCTTGACTGGGTCCCTCAGGGGAGGCTTATCCGGAAGATTATGATACAGGGGATCCATGGGGAATTGGCCGTCTGGATTCAGAGTTTATTGTTTTTCCAAAGTTGTATTACTGTTTGCCAGATTTGTTCTTTTCCCACACATCGGATACATGACGGACTAAACTCTCCCATTCTCCAGCCGGATCTGTGACTGATCTCTGTCGCATTGTTTTTTGTTTTTTTTTGGCAGATTTCAACATGATCCACAAGACCACCCATCTTCGTATCATGTGCAACTCACCAACACACCCGTCCACAAATTCACCGAGATAAGTTATATATAACCATATAACAACTACAGCACGGAAACAGGCCATCTCGGCCCTTCTAGTCCGTGCCGACGCTTACATTCAGCTAGTCCCAGTAGCCCGCACAGAGCCCATAGCCCTCCACTCCTTTCCTGTCCATATACCTATCCAATTTTACTTTAAATGACACAACTGAACTGGCCTCTACCACTTCTACTGGAAGCCCGTTCAACACAGCTACCACTCTCTGAGTAAAGACATTTCGTTCGCGCTACTCTTAATTTTTTGCTCCATAACTCTCAAATCATATCCTCTTGTTTGAATCTCCCCTACTCTCAATGGAAAAAGCCTATCCACGTCAACTCGATCTATCTCCCTCATTATTTTAAATACCTCTATCAAGACCCCCTCAACCTTCTACGCTCCAAAGAATAAAAACCTAACTTTTTCAGCAAGTCCCTGTAACTCAGGTGCTGAAACCCAGGCAACATTCTAGTAAATCTTCTCTGTACTCTCTCTATTTTGTTGATATCTTTCTTATAATTCGGTGAGCAGAACTGTACACAGTACCCCAAATTCGACCTTACTAATGCCTTGTACAATTTTAACTTTACATCCCAACTCCTGTACTCAATGCTCTGATTTTAAAATGCCAGCATACCAAAAGCTTTCTTCACCGCCCTATCCACAGGAAATTCCACCTTCAGGGAACTATGCACCACTATTCGCACTATTCTACTGTATTCCTCAACGCCCTGCCATTAACGATGTATGCCCTGTTTGGATTATTCCTACCGAAGTGCAGCACCTCACACTTCTCAGCATTAAACTCCATCTGCCATCGCTCAGTCCACTCTTCTAACTGGCCTAAATCTCTCTGGAAGCTTTGTAAACCTACTTCATTGTCCACAACGCCACCTACCTTAGTATCATCTGCAGACTTACTAATCCAATTTACCACCCCATCTTTCATATCATTCATGTATATGACAAACAATATTGGACCCAATACAGATCCCTGAGGCACACCACCCGTCTACAGTTTCAACCCGATCATTTCTATACATCACAGACAGGAGTTGTAACGAGCTCCCAGAGTAGTGGTCGAGGCAGATGAATTAAAATTTGAAACACTTGGGCAAATAACATCTGACGCTTCCAAAATACTGTGAACTCTGACCTGTTTGTATAGTAGTTGGCATCCCTCTGGGTCCTGAGGCAATGGGAGGATCCTCGTCCTCATCGATGAGGGGATCGTCTCTTCGAAAGTTCACCTCTGAGTAAGTGGAGATCGGACCATCTGGGAGAGAGAGTCGGACAGTCAGATCAGGGAGAGAATGAAGCAGGGTTAGAGAATGAGGGAGAGACTCGCGGAGAGAGAGAAGAGAGCAGAGGAGAGTGAGGGGTAAGCGATAGGGAGAGAGGTGTAAGCGGGGGAATGTGAAAGAGAGGGAGCAGAGAGTATGGGAAAGGGGAGTGTGGGGAAAGGGAAGTAGATAGAGGGGAATGTCAACGGAGAGAGCGGGAGGCGTAGAAGGGGAGAGATGTGGAATAGACAGAGATAGAGAACGTGAGTGTGGGAGAGGGAAATGAAATAAAGGAAAGAGAGGAAGAAAAGAGGATGAGAGGATCAGTGTGTGAGAGATAGGGGAAGAAAGAGGGAGGCAGAGGAGAGAGAGGAGAGTGAGGGATGAGGGACTTGGTTTTGAACGGGGAGAGGGTTGCACACATTTTATAAAGTTCACGTTCCTCACGGACTCTTGCCACTCTCCTCCCTCCACGCCACTCTTCCCAAGGTGTTTCCTGCTCACCGACCATGCCACAGCACTCCCTGCTCTCGCACCACCCCCATCACACAACTCCCCTCCTCAGTGTCCCCAGTGTAACCCCCTCTCTCGATATTCCCACCACACAAAATATCCCATGGCATTCCCTGCAAAGACCCAACCCAGAGCAACTCCCCATCTTGCTCCTCAGCCCTCCCTCTGTACCGCCATTGCTGTTGCTCTGCCTCCGCCTCGACCCTTCCCAGAGCGCTCCCTCCTCACCGACACTCCCATAGAGCCCGTCTCTCATCCAGTCTCGCACGCATTGCTCCTGACCTATTGTCTAACAGGGAACAATCAGGATTAACTGTGAGCTTGGGATGACATTGCTCGACAGGAAAATTCACATCAGCTGAACAGTGTCAAACCAACAAAGTGAAACTGACCTGCATTCGACCGGACCCGGGGAACAGAGAGGGATTTGAAATGAAGTTCCACATACGATACATCAGGTTTAGCTGGGGACAGAACAGTGAGAGTCAGAAACAGGATGAGGCTCCCTCCACACCGTTGCATCACACATATCCGAGGTCAGACACAAAGTGATGCTCCCTCCATACCGTCGCATCACACACTCCGGGGATCAGACACAAAGTGAAGCTCCCTCTACACCCCCCATTACACACTCCCTGGGTTAGAAAGAGGTAGAAACTCCCTCCCTCCATTTCTGCCCTACTCACCTCCGGATGGAGACGGTGAATCCGGTTTTACAGGCTTCTTTTTCATGTAAGCCTCGCTCTTGTCCATCCTGTCGAGGGAACTCTGTGTCTCTGAGCTCAGCGAGGGGAAATAACCGTTGTCAGAGGAAGCCCGTGTTGATAAGTGGATCAGGACGACACCAACAAACACTGGATGAGCAGCTGATGAAAAGAGGAGCCGAGAGCAGAGGGAGGAAGCGCTGGGGAAGAGGGAGATTGAGGGTGTGAGAGGGAGTGGTCTGTATCGATGAGAGTGGCGCGGGGAGGGAGTGTTGCGAGTGGGGAGAAACAGAGGGAGGGAGAGTGAGGGGAAGGATAGGGTTTGGCGGAGAGAGTCGTGAATTACAGGGGTCAGAAAAGGGTATCACTGAAAGAAGGGAGGGCAAGAACTGGAAGGGAATGGAGAGAGGGGGTAGAAATAGAGAGGGAGGCTTGTTGGAGAGATTCAATTTCGCCCCTCTCTCCAGCTCTCTGCTTTTTCATCCACTCCCTCTCTCTCCTCTGCCTTTCTATCTCACTCACATCCTCCACTGAAAGCAAGGGGGAGTGAAAGTAAAAGGGGGCTTTTAAAATGGGGTTGCGGGTAGTGGATAGCGGTGCGGAGGCGATGTACTGCAGCGGTTGAGTGTGTGTGTGTGAGAGAGAGAGAGAGAGAGAGGGAGAGAGAGAGAGAGAGAGAGAGAGAGAGAGAGAGAGAGAGAGAGAGAGTGAGAGAGAGAGAGAGAGAGAGAGAGAGAGAGAGAGAGAGAGAGAGAGAGAGAGACGACCGAACAAACACTCCCGGGATCAGACATTAGTGCAGCTCTTCCACACCGACCCATTGCACAGTCCCGCGGTCAGACACATCGATAATCCGACGCTTCACAGTCCGATAACACAGTTACGGATTCAGAAACAGATCAAAACTCCCTCTTCACTCCCTCCCTGCCTGACACCACTCAGCAGTTTTTCAAAGTTCCTCAACAGTGTGAACAGTCTTCAACAGTGTGTTTGTCTCAGAGATAATAAGTGTGTGTGTAAGGTCAGAAGCAGAACAGTGGATGGAGGGGTAGGAAAAGTAGGGCTATGCAAGGGAGGTGAGTTTGCAGTCACTGGGAAAAGGCGGTGAGAAAACAGATGACCGGCCGGTACACACAGAGACGTACACAGATCTTGACGTACCCAGAGACGCAGGGATCTTGATTCTGTGTCTGTCCCCGGGAATGTCTGATGGGACCATGTGGAGGGAGATTCACTCTGTGTCTGTACCCGGGAGTGTGTGATGGGACGGTGTGGTTGGAGATTCACTCTGTTTCTGACCACAGGAGTGTATGATGGGACGCGCTGAAGGGAGCTTCACTCTGTGTCTGAACCCGGGAGTATGTGATGGGACGGTGTGGAGGGAGATTCACTCTGTGTCTGACCCCGGGAGTGTGTGATGGGACGGTGTGGAGGGAGATTCACTCTGTGTCTGACCCCGGGAGTGTGTGTTGGGACGGTGTGGTGGGAGATTCAATCTGTGACAGAGCCCGGGGGAATGTGGTAGGACGGTGTGGAGGGTGTTTCTCAGTGTGTCTGTCCCCCGAAGTATGAAATCAGATGGAGTGGAGTTAGTGTTACTCTGGTGTGAATATATCACACATCTCAATTCCTCAGTTGAATTTATTTCAAGATGCTTTGGAGCAGATTTAGAACAATGTTGCTTCGCCCCATCGACTGCTCTGAAAATAGGAACAAAAAACAGTGAAGCTCTCTCCTCAGCGTCAATTACATCCGCGGGTAGTCAGACACAGAATGGGAATCCTTTCAAACATGCCAATCACACATTCCAGGCGTCAGGTGTAAAGTGAATATCTCTCCGAACCATTCGAGTCCGGCGGCTAGAGACAGAGTGAAGCTCCTAATGCACTTCCATTAAATTATCCTGTTGGCAGACATACAGAGAAGTTTCCAAAACATTCTCCCAAAACACATTCCCGGTATCAGACACAGAGTCAAGATCCCAAAACACAGTCCCAGCACATACTAACTGCGCTAGAAAACAGAGTAAAGTTGCTTCCACACCGTCCAATTTCACAGTCCCGGGGTCAGACACAGATTGAATCTCCCCCTTCACTCCCTCTCTCCCTCTCACCAATCACCAGTTTTTTTTAGCGTTCCTGTAGACTCCAACAGCGTGTTTGTCTCAAAGATAATGTTTTTGTGAGACCAGAGATAGAACAGAGGAGGGTGGGGGAGTGGAAAGAGGGCTGTGGACAGGTGGTGAGTTTCCAGTCACTGGGAGGAAATGGTGTGAAACCACACGACCGGCCTGTACACACAGAGACGTAGAGAAGCTCAGAAGCGAGAAATCGATATCCGGTGTACGTGAGCAGCAGTAGCACCTACGTTGTGCAAGGAGTTGACCCCGTGCTGAACCCGAGAGTGTGTGATGGGGGGGTGGTTGGAGGTGTGTAGAGTTAGTCACAGTGTCTGACAACTGGAGTGTGTAATGGGACGGTTTGGATGGCGATTCAACATGTCTCTGACCCCGGGGAGTGTGTGATGGGACGATGTGGAGGGAGATTCACTCTGTGTCTGTACCCGGGAGTGTGTGATGGGACGATATGGAGGGAGTTTCACTCTGTGTCTGACCCCGGGAATGTGTGATCGGACGGTGTGCAGGGAGATTCACTCAGTGTCTGACCCCTGGAGTGTGTGATGGGACGGTGTGGAGGGAGATTCACTCTGTGTCTGACCCCGTGAGTGTGTGATAGAACGGTGTGGAGGGAGATTCACCCTGTGCCTGACCCCGGGAGTGTGTGATGGGACGGTGTGAAGGGAAATTCAGTCTGTGACTGACCCCAGGAGAATGTGGTAGGACGGTGTGGAGGGAGTTTCTCAACGTGTCTGACCCCAGAAGTATGACATGGGATGGAGTGGAGGGAGTGTCACTCTGGTGTGACTATATCACACATCTCAATTCTTGATTTTAATTTATTTCAGGACGCTTTGGAACAGTGTTAGAACAAAGCTGCTTCGCCCCATCGTTTGCTCTGAAAAAACAGAAAAATTGAACAGTGAAACTGTCTCTTCAGCGTCAATTACATCCGCGGGTTGTCAGTCACAGAATGGGAATCCCTTCACACCGGCCCATCGCACATTCCAGGCGTCAGTTGTAAAGTGAAGATCCCTCCGAACCGTCTGATCACACAGATTCGGCCGGTAAAGACAGACTGCTACTCCTTATGCATTCTCCATCAAATTATCCTGTTTGCAGACATACATAGAAGTCCCTAACACACTCTCCCAAAACACATCCCCGGGATCAGACACAGCGTCAAGATTCCAAAACACAGTCCCAGCACATACAAACTGCGCTAGAAAACTGAGTGAAGTTGCTTCTACACAGTCCAATTTCACATTCCCGGGGTCAGACACAGAGCGAATATCCCTCTTCACTCTGTCTCTCCCTCTCACCAATCACCAGTATTTCAGCGTTCCTGTCGTCTCCAACTGTGTGTGTGTCTCAGAGATAATAAGTTTGTGTGAGACCACAGATAGAACAGAGGAGGGAGGGGGAGTGGAAAGAGGGCTGTGGACAGATGGTGTGTTTGCTGTCACTGGGAGGAAATGTTGTTAAACCACTGGACCGGCCTGTACACACAGAGACGTAGAGAACCTGAGAAGCGAGAAATCGATATCCGGCGAAAGTGAGCAGCAGTAACTCCAACGTTGTGCAAGGAGTTGACCACGTGTCTGACCCCGGGAGTGTGTGATGGGACGGTACAGAACTCAGAACGGAAAACAATACCGCACATTACAGTCCCTGCAGCCCACAATGTTGTCCCGACTGAGTCTCCACCACAAACTCAGGCAGTGCATTCCACGCACCAACCACGCTCTGAGTATAAAACTTTCCACTAATATCCCCCTTGAACTTTGTTCCCCTTACCTTAAACCCATGTCCTCTTGTATTGAGCAGTGGTGACCTGGGCGCTGGCTGTCCACTCTATCTTTTCCTCTTAATATCTTGTACACCTCTAAACAGGTCCCCTCTCATCCTACTTCTGCCCAGAGAGTAAAGCCCTAGCTCCCTTCATCGCTGCTCATAATGCATACTCTCTAAACCAGGCAGCATCCTGGTAAATCTCCTCTGTACACTTTCCAATGATTCCACATTCTTCATATAGTGAGGCGAGCAGAACTGGACACAGTACTCCAAGTGTGGGCTAACCTGTGTTTTACAGAGCTGCATCAATAAGCCGCGACTCTTAAACTCTATCCCTCTGCTTTTGGAAGCTAACACTCCATTGGTTGCCTTAAATACATTATATAACCGTGAGGCAACTTTCAGGTTTCTGTGGACATGTACCCCGGGATCCCTCTGGTCCTCCACACTTCCATGTATCCTGACATTTACTTTCTACTCTGCCTTGGATTATGTCCTTCCAAAGTGTCCCACCTCACACTTCTCCGGGTTGAACTCCATCTGTCACTTCTCAGCCCCCTTCTGCATCCTATCAATGTCTCTCTGCAATCTTCGGGATTTTTCTACACTGTCTGCAAAACCACCAACCTTCGTGTCGTCTGCAAACTTATCAACCAGCCCTTCTACCCCAACATTAGGTCGTTAATAAAATCACGAAATGTATATGTCCCAGAACCGATACCTGCGGGACACCACTCATCAGAGCCTTCCAAACCGACTGTACCCATGCTCCACAACACACTGCTTTCTGCAGCCAAGCCAATTCAGAATCTCCCTCGAAAAACCTATCGCATGCCTTCTGACTTTCAGAATAAGCCTACCTTGTAGAACCTTTTAAAATGCCTTACTAAAATCCATGTAGATTTTACATCCACTGCGCTGCCTTCATCTATATGCCTGGTCACCTCCTTAAGGAACGCTATCAGCCATGTTAGACACGACCTGCCCTTCGCAAAGCTAAGCTGACTGTCCAGGATCAGACCCTGATTCTCTAAAGGCCCACAGATCAAATACCTAAGAGTCATTTCCATCAGTTTTCCCACCACAGACTTCAGGCTCACGGGCCTATAATTACCCAGACTATCCCTACTAACGTTTTTCAAGAAGAGGACAGCATTCGCCTCCCTCCGATCTTCCAGTGGACAACAAGTACATGAAGATCCGAGGCAGCGGCTCAGCAATCTCTCCCCTCGCCTCGTGGAGCAGCTTAGGGAATATTCCGTCAGGCCCCGCAGATTTATCCGTCCTAATGTATTCAATACTTTTTGAATAAGCCTACCGTGTGGAACCTTGTCAAATGCCTTTCTAAAATACATGTAGATCACATCCACTGCACTACCCTGATCTATATGCCTGGCCACCTGCTCAAAGAACTCTATCAGGCTTGTTAGAAACGACCTGCCCTTCTTAAGGCTATGCTGAATGTCCCTGATCAGACCATGATTCTCTAAATGTCCATAGATCCTATATGAATCTTTTCCAACAGTTTTCCCACCACAGACGTAAGGCTCACTGGTCTAAAATTACCCGGTCTATCCCTACTAACCTATTTAAAGGAGGGGACAACATGCGCCTCCTTGCAATCCTGCGGTACCATTCCCGTGGACAATGAGGACTTAAAGATCCTAGCCGGACGCTCAGGAATGTTTTCCATCGTCTCGTGGAGCAGCCTGGGGTCTATTCATTCAGGTCCCAGGGAATTATACACACTAATGTATTTTAACAAAACCAACGCCTACTCTCACTTAATATCAACGTGCACCAGAACATCAAACTCACTCATTTTGTCCTTCACATTAGTGAATACCGAAGACGTCATTATTGAGGACCTCGCTCTATTCCACAGCCTCCAGGAACATCTTACCACATTTGTCTCTAATCTGAGCTATATTTACTCTTCTGAACTTATCGTTCTTCACATAATTGAAGGATTCCTTGTCGTTTTTCTTTACCATTCTCGCCAACGCCGTCTCATACCCCCTTCGTGCTCTCCTCAGTTCCTTCCTAAGCTCCTTTCTTGCTAACCAATATTCCTCAATAGACCCATCTGATCCTTGCTTCCGAAACCTCATTTATGCTGCCAACTTCCTTCCTGACTAGATTTTTCACCGGACTCGTCACCATCGTGCCTTCACTCTACCATTCTTTATCTTCCTCACTGGAACAAATTTAACCCTAACATCCTGCAAAAGATCCCTAAACATGGAACAAAAATGTCCACGGTACATTTCCCAGAAGAAACATCATCCCAATTCACACACACACATGTCCAAAATTTATAGCCTCATAATCTGTCGTTCCCCACTTACAAATGTTCTCTGTCCTATCTGCTTTTTACCTTTTTCAATGAGGCAAATGGAGGCAGTTAAACATGCTGTCTGAAACCGGTAGTGTGTAATCGGACGGCGTGGATAGAGATTCACCACATGTATGACCCCGGGAGTGTGTGATGGAACGGTGTGGAAGGATCTTGACCATCTGTTTGAATCCGGGAATATGTGATACGACGGTAAGGAGAGAGGTACAATGCTTCTCTGACCAGGGTGTGTGTAATGGGACACATTGCAGGGGGCTTCACTCTGTGTCAGTCCCAAGAAGTGTGAGATGGGACGGTGTGGAGGTAGATTCACTCTGTGTTGGACCACGGGTGTGTGTGATGGGACTGTGTGGGCGGAGATTCACTCTGTGTCTGACCCCGGGAGTGTGTGATGGGACGGTGTGGAGGGAGATTCACTCTGTGTCTGACCCCGGGAGTGTGTGATGGGACGGTGTGGTGGGAGATTCACTCGGTGTCTGACCCCGGGAGTGTGTGATGGGACGGTGTGGAGGGAAATGCACTCTGTGTCTGACCACGGGAGTGTGTAATAGGAATGTGAGAAGGGAGAATCCCTCTGTGTCTGACCCCGGTAATGTGTGATGGGTCGGTGTGGAGGGAGATTAACTCTGTGTCTGACACCGGGCGTGTGTGATGGGACGGTGCGAAGGGAGATTTACCATGTGTCTAACCCGAGAAGTGTGTTCTGAGACCGTGATGAGGGAGCTTCAACATGATTCTGATCCCGGAAGTGTGTGATCGGACGGTATGGAGGAAGTTACACCCTGTGTCTGACACAGGGAGTGTGTGATGGGACGCTCGGGAGGTAGCTTGACCATGTGTCTGACAGCGGGAGTGTGTGATGGAACTGTGTGCAGGGAGATTCATTCTGTTACTGTTCTCGGGAGAGTGTGAAGGTTCAGTGTTGACGGAGATACACTCTGAATCAGACCCTGATAGTGTGTGAAGGGACGATGTTGACGGAGATTCATTCTGTGACTGATCCCGGGAGTGTGCGATAAGACGTTAAGGAGAGAGGTACAATGCTTGTCGGACCCCGGGAGTGTGTAATGGGACACTTTGGAAGGAGATTCACTCTGTGTCAGACCACGGAAGACATGTGATGGGACGGTGTGGAGGGAGATTCTGTCTGTGTCTGACCCCGGGAGTGTGTGATGTGACGGTGTGGAGGGAGATTCACTCTGTGTCTGACCCCGGGAGTGTGTGATGTGACGGTGTGGAGGGAGATTCACTCTGTGTCTGACCACGGGAGTGTATGATGGGACCGTGTGGAGGGAGATTCACTCTGTGTCTGACCCCGGTAATGTGTGATGGGTCGGTGTGGAGGGAGATTCACTCTGTGTCTGACCCCGGTAATGTGTGATGGGTCGGTGTGGAGGGAGAATGACTCTGTGTCTGACACCGGGCGTGTGTGATGGGACGGTGCGGAGGGAGATTTACCATGTGTCTGACCCCAGAAGTGTGTACTGAGACCGTGATTAGGGAGCTTCAACATGATTCTGATCCCGGAAGTGTGTGATCGGACGGTATGGAGGTAGCTTGACCATATGTCTGACACAAGACAGTTTGTGATGGGACGGTTTGCAGTGAGCTTCACTCTGTGTCTGATCTCGGGAGTGTGTGATGGAACTGTGTGCAGGGAGATTCATTCTGTTACTGTTCCCGGGAGTGTGTGGAGGGTCAGTGTGGACGGAGATACATTCTGTGTCTTATCCCGGTAGTATTTGATGGGACAGTGTGGGGGGAGATTCTCTCTGTGTCTAACATCGCGGGTGTGTTATGGGTCGGTGTGGAGGAGGAATCGCTCTGTCTCCGAACTGGAAGAGTGTGATTGGACCGTGTGTAGAGAGCTTCTCAGTGTGACAGACACCGGGAGTTTGTGATGTGGCGGTGTGGAGGGAGCTGCTCTGGGTGTCGAACACGCAAATTCTGAAATGGGATGGATTGTTGGGAGCTTCAGTCTGGTATGTACGTAAGTTCTGTGTGACTCACACATACCTCTTCCTCTTTTGAATGTATTTCAAGACGCTTTGAAAGAGAGTTAGAACAATGGTGCCTCGCCCCATCGACTTTTCTGGAAAATAGGACTCTCTCCACACCGTGCATTACATCCGCCGGTAGTCAGACACAGAATGGGGATCCTTTCACAACGGGCCATCACACATTCCCGGCGTCAGTTGTAAAGAGAAGATCCCTCCGAACCACCCGATCACACAGACTCGGCGGTTTAGAGACAGAGTGAAGCTCCCTCTGCTCTCTCCCATCAAATCGTCCTGTTGACAGACTTAAAGTAAAATTCCTGAAACGCTCCCCCAAAACACATTTTCGGGATCAGAATTAGAGACAGAATCTCAAAGCAGATTCCCAGCACATATAAACAGCTTTAGACACAGAGTAAAGTTGCTTTCACACCGTCCCTCTCTCAAACTCCCGAGGTCAGACAGAGAGTGTAGCTCCCTCTACTCCGTCCCATCTCAAACTCCCGAGGTCGGACACGCAGTGCAGCGCACTCCTCACCATCCCATTACACAACCCCCGGGTGGAGCTGGGACTGAAGCTCTCTCCGCAGTGTCCCCTCACACACACCCGGGATCAGACACAGAGAGAAACTTCGTACACACCGTCCCATCACACACTCTCCTGGTCAGACTCGGAGTGATGCTCCCTCCACATCATTCCCTCACACAGTCCCGGAGTCAGACAAAGACTGAAGCTCCATACACACCGACCGTCACACACTCCGGGGTTCAGACACAGAGTGAAGCTCCGTCTACTCCGTCCCAATACACAGCCCCCCGGGTGAGACACAGTGTGAAGCTCCCTCCACACCGTTCGATCACACACTTGCGGGGTCAGATATGGAGTGAAGCTCCACTGCGCACGGTCCAACTACTCTGTCCCGGGGTTGGAACCAAAGTGAATGTGTGTCCAGTCCGCCCCAGCGCACAGTCCCTCAGTCAGACAAAGAGTGAAGCTCCCCTCTACTCCGTCCCATCACACACTCCAGGGGACAGACACAGAGTGAATCTGCCGCCTCACAGTCCTATAACACAGCAACGGATTCAGAAAGAAACCGAATCCCACCCCTCACTCCCTCTCTCCCTCTCACCAATCACCAGCACTTCATCGTTCCTGTAGTCTCCAACAGTGTGTCTGTCTCAGAGATAATAAGTGTGTGTGAGACCAGAGGTAGAATTGAGGAGGGAGGGGGAGGGGGAGTAAGGGCTGAGAAGGGGGTGAGTATGCAGTCACTGGGAGAAAAGGGCGTGAAACCACACGACCATCCTGTACTCGCAGAGACGTAGAAAAGCTAAGAACCGAGATATCGATATCCGGTGGAAATGAACAGAAATAACACCCACAGTGTGCTAGGAGGTGTACCATGTGTCTGACCCCGGGTGCTTGATTAGCCGGTTTGCAGGGAGGTGTGGAGGGAGATTCATTCTGTGTCTGACCCCTGGAGTGTGTG
Organism: Hemitrygon akajei; assembly: GCF_048418815.1. Taxonomy (NCBI): domain Eukaryota; kingdom Metazoa; phylum Chordata; class Chondrichthyes; order Myliobatiformes; family Dasyatidae; genus Hemitrygon; species Hemitrygon akajei. The sequence goes on from NW_027331932.1 coordinate 5,313,697, forward strand.
AAGGGACGGTGTGGAGGGAGATTCACTCTGTGTCTGACCCACGGAGTGTGTGATGGGACGGTGAGGAGGGAAATTCACTCTGTGTCTGATCCTGGGAGTGTGTGATGGGACGGTGTGGAGGAAGATTCACTCTATGTCTGACCACGGGAGTGTATGATTAGACGGTGTGGAGGGAGATTCACTCTATGTCTGACCCCGGGAGTGTGTGATGGGACGGGGTGGAGGGAGTTTCACTCTGTGTCTGTCCCCGGGAGTGTGTAATGGGACGGTGTGGAGCGAGATTCACTCTGTGCCTCACCCCGGGAGAGTGTGATGGGACTGTGTGGAGGGAGTTTCACTCTGTGTCTGACCCCGGTAGTGTGTGATGGGACGCTGTGGAGGGAGATTGACTCTGTGCCTGACATTGGGAGAGTGTGATGGGACGGTGTGGAGAGAGCTTCAACATCTTTCTAACCTTGTGAGTTGGGTGCTTCGACATAATTCTGATCCCGGGAGTGTGTGACCGGACGGTATTGAGGGAGTTACAACCTATGTCTGGCACAGGGAGTGTGTGATGGGACGGTGTGGAGGGAGTTACAACCTATGTCTGGCACAGGGAGTGTGTGATGGGACGGTGTGGAGGGAGATTCACTCTCTGTCTGACACCGGAAGTGTGTGATGGGACGGTGTGGAGGGAGCTTCAGTTTGTTGTATCTCACACATGCCTCTTCCTCTTTTGAACTTACTTTAAGACGCCTGGAATCTGATTTATAACAATGTTGCTTCGGCCCATCATCTGTTCTGGAAAATAGGAACATTGAGCAGTGAATCTCTCCTCAGCGTCCATTCCATCCTCTGGTAGACAGACAGAGAAAAGGGAATCATTCCCACCGGCCCATCAGACATTCACGGCTTCTGTTGTAAACTGAAGATCACTCCGAACCGTTGGATTTCACAGACTCACCGGGTTAGTGATAGAGTGAAGCTCCCTCTGCACTGTCCCATCAAATACTCCTGTTGTCAGACATAGAAAGAATTTCCAAAAACACTATGCCCAAAACACATTCCCGGGATCGGACAGAGTCAGGATCCCAAAACACAGTCCCAGCTCATACAAGCAGCTTTAGACACAGAGTAAAGTTGTTTCCACGCCGTCCCATGTCACACACCCCGCATCAGACACAGATTGAAGTTCCCACAACACCGTCCCGTCACTCAATACCTGGGTCAGACACAAAGTGAATCTTCCTCCGCTCCGTTGCATTACACAGTCCCGCGGTCAGGCACAGAGTGAAGCTCCCTCCACACCGTTCTATCACTCACTAGCGGTGTCAGACATGGAGTGAAGATTTCCTGCGCACGGTGCCACAACCCTCTCCCCGGATCAGTCACAGTGTGAAGCTCCCGTCCACACGTTCCCACAACCCTCTCCCCGGATCAGTCACAGTGTGAAGCTCCCGTCCACACGGTCCCAACACCCTCTCCCCGGATCAGTCACAGTGTGAAGCTCCCGTCCACACGGTCCCAACACCCTCTCCCCGGATCAGTCACAGTGTGAAGCTCCCGTCCACACCGTCCCATGACACTGTCCCAGGATCAAACACAGGGAGAATCTCCTTCCACACCGTCCCATCACACAGTTCCGGGATCAGACACAGAGTGAATCTACCGCCTCACATTGCGACAACACAGTAATGGATTCAGAAACAGAGCGAATCTCCTTCTTCAGTCCCTCTCTCCCCTCTCACCAATCACCAGTTTTCAGCGTTCCTGTAGTCTCCAACAGTGTGTCTATCTCAGAGATAATAAGTGTGTGTGAGACCAGAGGTAGAAAAAAGGAGAGGGGGGGAGGTGAGGGAGGGCTGTGGAGGGGTGGTGAGTTTGCAGACACTGCGAGGAAATGGTGTGAAACCACACCGCTGCCCTGTACTCGCAGAGATGTAGAGAAACTGTGAACCGAGAGATCGATATCCGGTGGAAGTGAGCAGAAATAACACCAATAGTATGGAGGGAGCTTGAGCCTGTGTCTGACCTGGGGATTGTGCAATGGGACGTTGTGAAGGGAGCTTCACTCTGTGTCTGATCCCGGGAGTGTGTGATGGGACGGTGTTAACGGGAGCTTAACCATGAGTGTAATCCCGGGAGTGTGTGATGGGACGGTGCGGAGGGAGATTCACCCTGTGTCTGACACTGGGAGTGTGTGATGGGATGTTGTGGAGGGAGCTTAACCATGTGCCTGACCCCAGGTGTGTGTGATGGGACGGTATACAAAATAGAACAGAAAGCAGTACAGCACAGTCCAGGCCCTTCGGCCCACAATTTTGTGCCGACCCTTATACCCTGCCTCCCATATAACAACCCACCGTAAATTCCTCCATTTACCTGCCTAGTAGTCTCTTAAATTTCACTAGTGTCACTGACTAAGGCAGTGCATTCCACGCATCAATAACTCACTGACTAAAAAAGACTTCCTCTGACAGATTCTATCTCTAAGATACATTTCCAACAGCCCTCCCACCACCGTCCAATCTCACACGTCCGGGATCAGAACCAGAAAGAAGCTCCCTGCACACCATCACATCACAGACTCCCGAGGTCAGACACAGATTGAATCTCCTTTCAGGGCGTCCGTGAAATCCCTGTTCAAGCTGATCACATGATGGTTAAGTGTTCTCTTTCGAAGTGGAAAAGGGACAATGGTTGACCAAACGCCACGTTGAATAACAGGGTCTGGTTTTGCAGGAATTTGACTTTTAAAAAAACTTGTGAACGATACTAACAATATAGCTGATTGTTTATCCAGATGTTAAGTTAGAAATTGTACACGTTTTGTTCTGAAGATATTAGAGGTATGGATTTAAACCTTTGTAATTTTTACGTGTGATGAGAAAACCACGGGGAGATGGGGTCCAGAGTTGGACCCCCCGTGAACTATGCTGCTAACTAGAGAGAGAGAGAGAAAGATAAAGAGGAAGAGAGGCACCATGCTGCACATGCTGATAATGAGAGAGAGAAACAAGGATTTAGAGTTATGGCTTCTTCGCTAATTGTTGACTTTACTTCCAGGGACTTTGCCTGCTCGTGTGAATCCCTGCTGACACAGCAGAGTGGATGCCAGTTGCCTGCTGAGACAGGGGGGAGTGGCCCAGTTTGATGGACATGATCAGTTGATGGATGGCTTGTACCTTGGCTGGGGAAATAACTGACGAGTCTGCTGAGACAGGGGGGAGTGGCCCAGTTTGATGGACATGATCAGTTGATGGATGGCTGGTACCTTGGCTGGGGAAATAACTGACGAGTCTGCTGAGACAGGGGGGAGTGGCCCAGTTTGATGGACATGATCAGTTGATGGACGGCTGGTACCTTGGCTGGGGAATTAACTGACGAGTCTGCTGAGACAGGGGGGAGTGGCCTAGTTTGATGGACATGATCAGTTGCTGGATGGCTGGGACCTTGGCTGGGGAAATAACTGACGAGTCTGCTGGGACACAGGCAGAAACGCCACTGGACACTGAACGAGTGTTGTGCACCCGCAGGAAGGTGAGGGCTTGGAGGATCGATTCCGGGGAATCGGTCTGAAGCTCACAGTGTGTGAAGGCAGGCCGGTGGGGAACTTGTGTGTGTGTCCATCCTTGCCTGGGTGACGTCTACCACTGAAGACCGGTCTCGCCGGGAACGGAAGGGTCATAATCGGTGACCACAACGGTACAACCGAACAAGAAGACAACGGAAGGTTTGCCTGCTTCAGCTGCTCATCTCCCGTTCGCTCTCTCTCTCTCTCTCTCTCTCCCCAACGGCACAATAGCAACAACCTCAACCCAAACTGATCTCTGCACTATTTTAAGGCTATTAATTTACCCCTAGACTACGACAGAGCTTGGTTATGAATCTTATTCCTACACTCCTGTATTTATCATTGCTAACCTATTTTATATGTATATTTGTATTTTTCATACTGTATTACTTAGGTTACTAATAAAAACCTCTAGTTACTGTACAATCAGGTCCCAACGTATCATTCCATTTCTGCTGGTTTGGTAACCCGGTTACGGGGTACGTGACACTTCCAAACATTAATAAATACAGCAAATAGAGGAGTATCGAGTGTGCTCATGGATTCAGAAGCGTTTAGTAATCTGATGGTGAAAGGGAAGTAACTTGGTTTAATTTGTTGAGTGCGGGTCGTCAGGCTCCTGTACCTCCTCCCCGATGGTACGAATGATGACAAGACATTTCCCGGGTGGAGAAGGTCCTCAGTAATGGATGCGGTCCCTCTTGAAGATGCCCTCGATGGAGAGGAGGGTATTGCCTGCGATGGAGTTGGCTGAGTCGAAAACCCTTTGCAGCCTCTGACGACCCTGTGCGTTGCAGCCTCCACACCAGGCGGCGATGTGACAAACCAGAATGCTCTCCGCCGTATATCCGGAGAAACTCGCGAGTTTTCAATGACAGACCACATCACCTCAAACTCTTCGCGTTGTAATCCCTTCTGTAAAGAGAGAGATATGGACGGTGGTGAAGGTACGTGCAGAGTCAGGTCTGGAATACACTCAGACTCAGATTAGAAATAACCAAGACTAGAGTAAATAAATCCAAAGAGGAAATAAAACTCATACCGTTGAGCACAGAGTGCTCAACGCGAGTCTTTTAACTACAGACATTCCACGAAGGAATGTGCTTGGCAATGAATGGCAGTCTGAGTCTCAAATGGAAAGTAACACTCTCCATACTCCGGGGAATGGGAGCGCCGAACTTGGATGCACGTTCCCTTGAAGGTTAAACCGCATGCTGTTCCAGAAAGCCATCACGGCTGCAGTCTATGAAACCCTCCTCAAGACTGCCTCGAACAAATTGATTGTGCAAGTTAAAGTCCCCCATGATAACTGCTGTTCCATTCTTACATGCCTCAGATATTCCTCTGTTTCCTGTCTGTGACACTGTAATGATATTATTCGCCGTTCAATTGACAACTCACACCAGTGATTTTTCCCCTATACTATCCGTTATCTCTACCCAGATAGATTCAACATTCAGCTCCTTAGAGCTTATGTCTTCTCTCACATTCACCCTGATCTCATCCTTTATGACGAGCACTACCGGAACACCTTGACCTTCCTACCTGTCCTTCTGTATTACGTATTACCTGTATATTTAATTCCCAATCCTCTCCACCATGCAGCCCCTCTCTTCACTGGCCACTATCACTTCCCCTTTGTACTAATTTGTGCCACAAGTTGACTGACCTTACTTGGAAAACGACAGGAATTCAGATAAAGTGTTTTTACACTCATTGTGCTTTTAAAATCATGTCATCTTTCTCTCTTTACACTTGAAGTTTCTTCGCTTCACTTCACTCCACTCTTATTTTTCTTTTTTTTTAATCTTTTGATTTTACTTCATCTTTATCCACACTTGTCTCTTTTACTTTATTCAGACTCCGCCACTCTGTTGAACCCACCAACTACTATTTAGTTTTATTCCACAACCCTTGTTATGCGACTCGCTGGAATCCAGGTCCCATCACAGTTCAGGTGTAGCCCGTCCAATTAGAACAACTCCCTCGTCCCATATACTGGGGCCAATTTCTCATGAATTCAAACCCACTTGTCACAAACCAATTCTTGAGCCATCGATTTACTTCTCGAATCTTCTTTACCCTCTGCCAATTTGCACGTAGCTCGGGAAGTAATCCTTTTCGGTTCTGCTTTTCAGGTTAGGCCCCAGCTGCAGAAATTCCCTCAACACAACCTCTTCACTCGCACGTCCTCTGTCCTAAATATATCTAAATATTTGCAGTGATTTGACCTCCACCGACGCCTACTGCTGACAATTCCAGAAATCCACTCCTCGTTGGCTGAAGAAATTCCTCCTAATCTCCGGCTAGATTGGCATCCTTATATTCTGAATCTCCCCTGCATGTCTTAGTCTCCCTCAACAGAGGAAGCCTTCTCTCCCAGTCCTTCCACCGAGTAAATGTTTACGTTGGATAGGTTTCAATGAGGACAATTACTTAACTATTTTTGTTAGAAATGTCTAACCTGAAGATATTGTAAAAAGTGTGAGTATGAAGGAATATTTATCAACCATTTTTTCAAAAGACCAGTCTATCTTCTTTAAATAGATCTAAAAAAGAAGAATTAATACCTTTATTTTTTCAAAATAAAAAAAATGGATCACTCAAGAAGGCTTAAAATAATTTCTATAAATTAAACAACAAATTTAATTTTTTTTAAGATTAAAACATTACAGAACTGGAGCAAAATTTCTGAAGAATACTTAATCACAGGGCATAAGTTTAAATTAGCAACTTTACCTAAGAGGATAGGTAGAACAGCTCCCAATAACGAGGTTAAAGAAAACTGTTTCACGGCTTTCAGTTCCAAATCCACTCAAATTGGCCGCTCGTTCTTATCAACCCAGTGTAACCAAAAGGACATATATCGCACAGTAACATCCCAGAAATACATTCTTAAATTAGGCACAGCCAGACCTCCATCCTTTTTCCAGTTTTGTAAGTGACATTTACTAATAATTGGTCTTTTATCAAAACTATTTAAGTAAATCTCCTTACATATTGGATGCCGGTACTATTAAGAGCACGAACCCTTTGATGAAGGGTTCCATTGGAAGAATTTATAATTTATTATTACAATGGGAGAAGCGTCCTTTTTGTAAGATTAAACAAGATTGGAAAAAGGAACTTAATTTGACTTTTATGACGGAGGACTGGATGCGGATTCTGACGTTGGTGAACTCTTCTTCGATTTGTGCTGGTCATTCGCTGATCCAATTTAAAATTGTACATCGTTACTATTTCAGTCTTTTTTCTGTATGAGTTGTTAAGAAGAGCTGTGGTTCTTACATTATATTCGCTAAATATTATACTCTACATGATTTGACAGTGTATATTCTTGTCATTGTTTGTACTATTATTGAAATATGTATTTGAGATTATTTCTCCTCTGACTTGTATCTATCCTTATTTTTAAATAAATAAAAAGATGGAAAATGAAAATCTTTCCTGATGTTGGCAGTTATCGTGATAGATGTAAAACTGAGACAGCTACACTGGTTCACATCTTTTGTCCCTGTTCTATACTGGAACAGTTTTCGAAGTCAGTTCTTTTTTACAATTTCTGAAGCACTTAAAATTAATTTACAACCTGAAAGCTTAGCTGCACTCTTTGGAATAAATCCTCAAAATATCCGCGGTATATCTTTGTCTGACCAACATGTTGTTGCGTTTGTCACGTTGATAGCTGGGAGGGCCATTCTGTTGAAGTGGAAGGATACGTCGGCTCCCACTCTGTATAATGGCTCTCTCCAGTGATGTTTTGTCTTAGTTTGGAGAAAATTAGAAACTCGAACCTTCGAACCTATGTTTGATATTGAGAAAAGATGGGGTTCATTTGCTCGTTACTACCATTTGACTAAATTGACAGATTTCCTCCACGATCTAATTGTAATTTTTTTTTTTTAATGGCGGTTTGAAGTTTATCTTTAGAAGATTTTTGTATGGCGCATGACTTCGGGGTTGAACACCTAATGGCTTCTACTTTTTTTCCCTCACTTTTCTTTGCTTTACCAGAATTTATTTTCTTTTCTTTTTTGTGTTATCATAATTTTCAATCTTTAAAACATTCTTTAATTTTCATTTCAGACATTGTAAGTGTTACCTATTTCCATACGATTTTGGATAATAATAATAATAATAATAATAATAATAATAATAATAATAATAATAATAATAATAATAATAATAATAATAATAATAATAATAATAATAATAATAATAATAATAATAATCTGGAAAGATAGGTTACAATGAAGTCAACACAAAGCTGTCTGAATCCCAGTGAGCACAGGCACAGATCCATGCTTTTCCCGACACTGTATTCCATCAGCCACTTTTTTGCCCATTTTCCTCTCTGTCCAACTGCCTGCTTCCTCAACACTATCTGTTGATCAAAAATGTAATGACCGATCTACACGGACTGTGGTTTCCCGATGAGGAAGTCTTACATTCTGTTGCAGGGGGAGATACATTGGCCCAGGATTTGGATCCCGTTGATTATAACTGAAATGATCGTGTTGAGCACGGAGCTGTTGTCTATAAACCGCAGGCGTAAGTATTGCTGTTGTCCAGAGGGTCCAAGGCCCGGTGGTGAGCAGGTGAGTTTGCACCCGCCGTAGACCTGTTGTGGAGGAACATGATGCAGCGGGTCAACGTGTCGGGCTCAGTGTAGATCCTCTGCGATGCGAACATCCAGGAAATTTCAAGTAATTCACGAGGCTTACAAGATGATAGATGGGACATATGGAGATGTATAAACATAGAAGCATAGAAAACCTACAGCACAATACACGCCCTTCATCCAACAAAGTTGTGCTGAACCCAATAAATTACTAGGCCTACATATAGCCCTTCATTTTTCTAAGCTCCATGTACCTATCCAAAAGTCTCTTAAAAGACCCTATCGTATCCGCCTCCACCAGATAACAGATTTGGAAAGATAGGTTTCAATGAGGACAACACTAAGCTGTCTGAATTCCAGTGAGTAGAGGCACAGATCCATGTCTTTCCCGACACTGTATTCCAGCAAAAATGTTATGACCGATCTACACAGATGGTAGTTTCCCGGAGAGGAAGTCTAATATTCTGTTCCTGGTGGAGATACAATGGCCCAGAATTTGGATTCCGTTGATTATAAGTGAGGAAATGAATGTGTTGAACACTGAGCTGTTGTCAATTGACCGCAGCCTGACAGAGGTATTGCTGTTGTCCAGAGGGTCCAAGGCCCAGTGGCGAGCAATTGAGTTACCACCCGCAGGAGACCTATTGTGGAGAAAGACAAGACGCAGCGGGTCAACGTGTTGGGTTCAAAGTAGATCCTCTGCGATGCAAACATCCAGGAAATTTCAAATAACTCGAGAGGCTTACAAGATGATAGAATGTACATATCGAAACGTGGAAACATAGGAACATAGAAAGCCTACAGCACAATACACGCCCTTCGGCCCACAAGGTCGTGCCGAACATGTCCATACCCAAGAAATTACTAGGCATACCTATAGCCCTCTATTTTTCTAAGCTCCATGTACCGATCCAAAAATTCTCATAAAAGACCCTTTCGTATCCGCCTCGAACACCGCCGCCGGCAGTGCATTCCACGCATTCACCACTCTCTCAGTAAAAAAAAAACTTATCCCTGAATTCTCCTCTGGACCTACTCACCAGCAATTTAATCCTGTCTCCTTTTCTATCAACCATTTTAGCCCTGGGAAAAAGCCTCTGATTATCCACACGATCAATGACTCTCCTCATCTTGTACACCTCTATCAGGTCACCTCTCATCTTCCGTCACTCCAAAGAGAAAAGTCCGAGTTCACTCAATCAATCCTCAAAAGATATGCTGCACAATCCAGGCAACTTCCTTGTAAATCTCCTTTGCACCTTTTTTATGGCTTCCACATCGTCCCTGTAGTGACGCGACCAAAACTAAGCACAGTACTCCAAGTGGGGTCTGACCAGAGCCCTAGAGAGCTGCAACATTATCTCTCGGCGCCAAAATTCAATTCCACGATTGATGAAGGTCAATACACCGTACTCCTTCTTAACCACTGAGTCAGCCTGCGCAGCTGCTTTTCGCGTCTGATGGAATCGTACCCCAAGATCGCTGTTATCCTCCACACTGCCAAGAGTCTCACCATTAATACATTATTCTGCCGTCATATTTGACCTACCAAAATGAACCACTTCACACTTATCTGGGTTGAACTCCATCTGCCACTTCTCAGCCCAGTTCTGCATCCTATCAATGTCCTGAATAACATCTGACAGCCCTCCATACCAACCACAGCACCTCCAACATTACTGTAATCAGCAAACTTGCTAACCTATCCCTCCACTTCCGCATTCGGGTCATTTATAAAAATGCCGAAGAGTGAGGGTCCCAGAACAGATCAGTGGGACATCCACTGCTGACAGACCTCCAGGCAGAATATGACCCGTCTCAATCCACGTTTTGTCCTCTGTGGGCAAGGCAGTTCTGGATCCACAAAGCAATGTACCCTTGGATCCCATGCCCTCTTACTTTCTCAATAAGCCTTGCATGGGATACCTTATGAAATGCCTTGCTGAAATCCATATATACTACATCCACTGCTCTTCCTTCATCAACAAGTTTACTCACATCCTCAAAAAAGTCAATCGGGCTCGGAAGGCACGACATGCGCTTGACAAAGCCATGCTGACTATTCCTAATCACATTATACTCTCCAAATGTTCATAAACCCTGCCACTCAGGATCTTCTCCATCAAATTACCAACCACTGAGGTAAGACTCACTGGTCTATAATTTCCTGGTCTATCTCTCCTCCTTTTCTTGAATAAAGGAAAACATTCGCAACCCTCCAATCCTCTAGAACCTCTCCAGTCTCCCTATTGATGATGCAAAGATCATCGCCAGCTGCTCAGCAATCTACTCTCTCGCCTTCCACAGTAGCCTGGGGTACATCTCATCCGGGCCCGGCGCCTGGTGGTTACACCCAAGGTACAGGACCGAGGAAACTGGGAGACAGCCAGGAAGTGGTAAGCTGTTAAGGAACCAGTACATAATACTGCTGTGGCTATCCCCCTGAACAACAGAAATATCACTTTTGGATACTGGCAGGGTGTGGGCGGAGGACCACCTAAAAGAAAAAAGATACGATAGTCAGGTCCCTGGTAGTGAGTCAGGATTGTTAAGTGTGAGGGTCAACAGCTAGATGTCTCTTAACTGAAAACGCAGGATTGGACTCACACTTCACTCTGAGATGCAGAAGCATAAGTCACAGGTATTAGTATCACAATGGAATGAACGGAATTACAGACACGTGAGAGAGGAGCTTGCCCAGGTGGATTGGAGGAGGTTACTGGGAACGATCACCAGCTGGATTTCCTGGGAATAGTTCACAAGGCGCAGGATAGAAATGCCCCTCAGAAGGAGAAGTTCTCATATGGCAGGGGTAGGTTACCGTGGGTGATGAGGGAAATTAAGGACTGCATTAAAGCCAAAGGAAGGGCATGTAAGGTAGCAAAAGGGGTGGGAAGTTGGATGATGGAAACGTTTTCAAAATTGTCCTTACCTCATTAGCTGCGAAAATATCAGTGTCTATTATTAAGGATAAGGATTATAGTCCTTTGAAAGGAATGGTTAAATAGGTCAGAGTCAGCACAGTGTCAGTGAATGAAAATCTTGCCTGACGAGCATGTTAGAGGTCTTAGATGAAGTAACAAACAGAGAGCACAGAGGAGAGACAGGGGATATCATGTTCTCGGATTTTCAGATGACGTTTGAGAAGGCGCCACGCATTAGGAAGCTTAAACAGAGAAAGTCCGATGGCATTACAGGAAGGATTCTGGGATGGAGAGCGGAATGGCGGGCAGGCAGGAAGCAGAAAGCGGGAATAAATGGGTGTCTTTTCTGGTTGGCTGCCGGTGAATAATCGTGTTCCTCAGTGGACAGAATTGGGACCGCTACTTTTAACCTCGCTTGTCATTGATTTGGATCAAAGAGTTGGTGGTTTTGTTACGAAGAAACAAAGGTAGATGGAGGGGTATTTCGTGCCGAGGAAGCAATACGAGTACAGCAGGAAACAGACACAGTGGGACGAATGGGCAAACAATGGCGGATGGAGCCAGTGTTGCGAAACGTATGCGAATACATTTTGGTAAAACGAACAACAGGGCGGACTATTATCTAAATGGGGAGATGTCTCAAGCATCAGAGGAGCCGAGGAACATACGAGACCAAATGTAAGAGTCCCAGAAAGTTACTTTACAGTTTCGGTCTGTGGTACAGAAGGCAAACGCAATGTGATCTCATTGAAGGGGAGTGGAACAGAAAAACAAGGAGATAACGGTGAGTCTCTTTAAAGCTCCAGTCAGGCAGCATCTTGTGTATTTGTAACAGGTTTGGGTCCCATATCGCAGATGGGACGTGCTCTCTTTGGAAAGAGTCCAGAGGTGGTTCACAAGGATAACTTCGGGAATGAAGGGGTAACGTTTAAGGAACATTTGATCGCATGGGGCCTGTACTCACTGGAATTTGGAAGAATGCGGAGGGGGCGGGGGAGAGATCTCATTGAGACCTACCGAATGCTGAAAGAACTAGATCGGGTGCATACGGAAGAATGCTCCCTTTGCTGGGTTTATCCGAAACCAGCGTACACAGCCACACAATTGAGAGGCACGCTTTGAGGAAGGGAGGGATTTTTTTTTTCTAGCCAGGTTTAGTGAAACTGTTGGAATGCTCTGCCACAGACTTCGGAGGAGGCCACGTCCGATGGTACCTTTCAGTCAGAAGTTGATCGTTGATTAGGAGAATATTCCTAATGCTGACATTCTATTTGCCTTCCTCACCAACTACTCCTCCTGGAACTTAATTTTGAGGGAATACTGCACAAGGATTCCAAATTCCCGTTGTGCCGTAGGTCGTTGAATTGTCTCTCCATTTAGAAAACAGTCGACACTTTTATTTCTTGTAACAAATTGCATGTCCATTCACATGCAGACACGGTATTCCAAGAGCCACTAGTTTGCCCATTTTCCTAATCTGTATAAAACCCTCTGTAGCCTCTCTGCTACTTTAAAACTGCTCTACACTGACTGTGGTTTCCCGATGAGGAAGTAAAACATTCTGTTGCAGAGGGAGATGCACAGCCCGGGATGTGGAGCTTGTTGATAAGAACTGAGGAAATGATTTTGCTGAACTCTGAGCTGTTGTCAGTAAACCGCAGCCTGATGTAGACATTGCAATTGTCCAGATGGTCCAAGGCCTAGTGGGGAGCAAGTCAGATCGTGTTCCATTTGGTTACCAATGGCTTGGGTAGGATAGGTGAGGAGGGAATACAGGGAGTTAGGTTAAAGGAAAGGATCTCCAATCTTGCTACCCTTGCCAGGTGCCAGTGATGCAAGAAGCAGGAAGATTATACAATGTACACTCATGGGTTTCAGATAGTTACAGAGAGATGGGGGACAGAGTTCCAGAATTGTTATTGGAGAGGTTGTGGAGGCGGATGGTGGTAAGAACTCACAAAAATATGGAAATCAGATGGTTGAGATCAGTGCAAATATTGTCCTGGGCTACACACATTTCAATGCCGAAGGATCTGCATTGGCTGAAAATAGTGCTGACGATGAGGAAACCGGTTTACAAACAAAGGCAATGTTTACTGAGGAGAGGCTGTTGAGGGAGCAACACTGCAGTCAATTGGCTGAATTGTAGGGTAAAAGGTGGACACCACCGAAAAGGATGAATACATGAGTGAAGGTTTTGAACTTTCATGAGCGGAGTACTTTACTTTACTTTTATTGTCACCAAACAATTGATACTTGAGCGTACAATCATCACAGCGATATTTGATTCGCTGTATAATGGACAAAGCGGTGTTTCAGTGGCAGGAGGCAAAGTGTGGGAATGAACGGAGACTTTTTGGTTGGCTGCCAGTGGTTCATCACTTTCCACAGGGGTCTGTGTTGGAACCAAAACGTTTTACCTTGTATGTCAATCATTTGGACGATCGAGCTGATTGCGCTGTTGCGAAGTTTGCAGAGGATTTGAAAATAGGTGGAGTGGCTGGCATGGTTTACAATGCATTGGTGAGGCATCTCGTGGGGTATTGTGAAGGGTTGTGGGCCCTTTATTTAACAAAGTATGTCCTGAAGCTGAAGAGGGTTCGAAGGAGAGTCAAGAGATTGATTCCATAAACAGAGTTTGATGACTCTGGGCCTACATAGGAATTATGTAAATGAATTTTGACTGCATTGAAACCTCTAATGGTGAATGGCTTTGCTCGAGTGGAGGTAGAGAGGATTTCCCCGCTGCTGAGAGAGTGAAAGACCAGAGGGCTCATCTCAGAACAGAGAGGCACCCTCTAAGCACCCCTTATTCTCCGATTTCCAGTGCACACAGTCCCAGAGCCGTGAAAAGTTCCCCGTATAACAAGTCTTTCAATCGCAGAATAATTATTGTGCACCACCAGTGCACCCTCTCCAGTGTAAGTACATCCTTTCCTCTATCAGGGGTCCGAAAATGCTCACAGCACTTAAACTGAGCCTCATCTGTGTCTTATAATGTCTTAAAATTATCTTTGCTTATATATCCCAGTCCTACGAAATAAATACTGACATCACATTTTCCTTCCTCAGTACCGACTGAACCTGCAAATAAATCATAAAGGAATCCTGCACGATGCCCCTTTGCACCGTAGATGATTCTCTGTTTAGAAAATGGTCAACTCTTATATTTTCTCCACCAAAGTGTATTACCATAGTCTCTCCAGCACTGTAATCTATCTGCTGCACATTTGTCCATTTGCCTAATCAGTCTAAGTCCTTCTGTAGCCTCTCTGCTACCTCAAAACTGTGAAGAAGTCTAATGGAATGTTGGCCTTTATTACAAAGGGAATTGAGTACAAGAGCAAGGAAAACCTCTGGCATTTGTACAGAGCCTTGGTGAGACCACACCTGGAGTATTGTGTACAGTTTTGGTCTCCAGGGTTAAGGAAGGACATCCTGCCTGTAGAGGAACTGCAGCGTAGATTCACGAGGTTAATTCCTGGGATGTCTGGACTGTCTTACGCAGAGAGGTTCGAGAGACTGGGCTTGTACACGCTGGAATTAAGGAGATTGAGAGGGGATCTGATTGAAACATATAAGATTATTAAGGGATTGGACAATATAGAGGCAGGAAATATATTCCAGATTCTGGGAGAGTCAGTACAGAGGGCATAGTTTGCGAATAAGGGGTAGGTCATTTAGGACAGAGTTAAGGAAAAACTTCACCTCCCAGAGAGTTGTGGGGGTCTGGAATGCACTGCCTCGGAAGGCAGTGGAGTCCAATTCTCTGGATGCTTTCAAGAAGGAGCTAGATAGGTATCTTATGGATAGGGGAATCAAGGTATATGGGGACAAGGCAGGAACCGGGTATTGATAGGGATTGATCAGCCATGATCTCAAAATGGCGGTGCAGGCTCGAAGGGCCGAATGGTCTACTTCTGCACCCATTGTCTATTGTCTATTGTCTAAAACTGCCTCTAGTTCGGTAATGTTATTATTGGTCTACACTGAGTGTGGTTCCCCGAAGAGAAAGTCAAACATTCTCCTGCAGACGAAGGTAACAACTTAACCGTACGTTTGGTTAGATGGGGCAGAGCTTCGGTAGTGTATCCAGGACGGATTCCTGTCACAGTATGTTGACAGGCCGATTAGGGGAAATGTCATACTAGACCTAGTATTAGATAACGAACCAGGTCAGGTCGCAGATCTTTCAGTGTGTGTGCATTTGGAGGACAGTGACCACCGCTCTCCGGCCTTTAAAATGATCATGGAAAAGGGTAGAATCAGAAAGAACTGTTTTTCTTTAAGTGGGGAAGTGAAAATTATGAGGCTGTAAGGCTAGAACTTGCAGGTGTGAATTGGGGTGATGTTATTGCAGGGAAATATACCATGGACATGTGGTCGATGTTTAGGAATCTGCATCTTAGTAGTAAATTTGTCCCGGTGAAGAAGACAAAAAATGGTAGGGTGAAGGAACCATGGGTGACAAGTGAAATGGAAAATCTAGTCAGGTGGAAGAAAGGAAGAATACATGCGGTTTAGGAAACAAGGATCAAATGGGGTTATTGAGGAATATAAGGTACCAGGAAAGGAGCTCAAGACGGGGCTGAGGAGAGCAAGAAGGGGGCATAAGAAGGGTAAAGAAAACTCCCTAAGGCATTCTTCAATGGTGTGAAGAGCAAAGGTATGACTGGAGTGAAGATAGGACCAATTAGAGAAGGTGGGAATGTGTACCTGGAAGCTGTGGAAGTGAGCGAGGTCGTCAATGAATACTTCTCTCCGGTATTTACCAATGAGAGTGAACTTGATGACGGTGAAGTCAATATGAGTGAGGTTGATGTTCTGCAACATATTGGTTCTGGGACCCTTACTTTTCGTGATTTTTATTAAGGCCCTGCAGGTGGCGGTAGAAGGGTGGGTTGGCAAGTTTGCAGACGACACAAAGGTTTCTGTTGTGGATAGTGTAGACGATCGTCGAAGATTGCAGGGAAACATTGACAGGATGCAGAAGTGGGCTCAGAAGCGGCAGATGGAGTTCAACCGGAGAAGTGTGAGGTGTTAGCCTGTAGAAGGACAAATTCCAAGGCAGAGTCAAAGTAAATGGCAGGACATTTGGTAGTGTGGAGGAGCAGAGGGATCTCGGGGTACATGTCCACAGATCTATGAATGTTGCCTCACAGGTAGATAGGGCAGTTAAGAAAGATTATGGGGTGCTGGCTTTCTTAAGTCGAGGGATAGAGTTTAAGTTTCGTGAGGTAATGATGCAGCTCGATAACACTCTAGTTAAACCATACTTGGAGTACTGTGTCCAGTTCTGGTCGCCTCACTAGAGGAAGGATGTGGAAGCATTGGAAAGGATACACAGGATATTAACCTGGATTCTGCCTCTTATTGAGAGTGTGATTTATACTCTTTGGAGAAAAGTCGTCAAGTCAAGTCACTGTTTATTGACATTTCGACCATAACTGCTGGTACCGTACATAGTAAAAATGAGACAACGTTTTTCAGGACCATGGTGTTACATGACACAGTGCAGAATCTAGACTGAACTACGTAAAAAAAAACACAAAAAAAAATCTACTCAAAATTTTACACTGGACTACGGACCTATCCGGGACTGCATGAAGTGCACAAACAGTGCAGACATTACAATAAATAATAAACTAGACAATAGGGCAGTAAGGTGCCGGTCCAGGCTATGGGTATTGAGGAGTCTGATATCTTGCGGGAAGAAAATGTTACATAGTCTGGCCCTGAGAGCCCGAACACTTCGGTGCCTTTTCCCAGACGGCAGGAAAAAGAGTTTGTATGAAGGGTGCGTGGGGTTCTACATAATGCTGTTTCCTTTGCGGTTGCAGCGTGTAATGTAAATGTCTATAATGCCGGGAAGAGAGAAGGAGGATGAGAGGAGACATGATAGAGGTATACAAGATATTCCGATAATTAGATAGAGTGGACAGCCAGCGCCTCTTCCCCAGGGCACTACTGCTCAATGCAAGAGGACATAGCTTTAAGGGAAGGGGTGGGAAGTTCAAAGGGGATATTACAGGAAGGTTTATTTACTCAGAGAGTGGTTGGTGCTTGGAAAGCACTGCCTGAGCCACTGGTGGAGGCAGATACATTAGTTAAATTTAAGAGACTACAAGACAGGTATATGGAGGGATTTAAGATAGGGTGTTATATGGGAGGCAGGGTTTAAGGCTCGACACAACATGGTGGGCCGAAGAGCCTGTACTGTGTATTCTATGTTCTATGTTCTATGTTATGTACCCTGGCCCAGGATTTGGAGCTTGTTTTTAAGAACTGAGGAAATGATTGTGCTGAACGCTGAGCTATGGACAATAAACCGCAGCCTGGCGTAACTATTGCTGTTGTGCAATGGTCCAAGGCCCAGTGGAGAGCAAATGAGATTGCACCCGTTGTGGACCTATCGTGGAGAGAGACAAAGTGCAGCTGGTCCACGTTCTGGGCCTCTATAGATCCTGTGAGATGCTAGCATCCGGGATATTCAAATAATTCGTGAGGCTTGCCGGGTGACAGACGGGACTGATAGAGAGGCAGTTACACCCAAGGTGGAGGACACAGGAAACTGCGTAACAGCCAGAAAGGGGAAAGCGGTTAAGGAGCCAGTGAAGAGTACCCCTGTGGTCATCCTCATTAGTAGCAGGTATAAAACTTCTGATACATTCGCGCATACAAACTAAAAGATTTAGGTCCCAGTTGTCGGCTGTTTGGCAGAGACTCTGCCTCTTGATTCAGAAGGGAAGGAGGAAGAAGGGACACGCTGTAGTGATAAGGGATTCGTTAGATAGGGGAACAGACTGTAGGTTGGCTGTGCCAGAATGAGATTCCCGAGTGGTACGTTGCCGCCCGTTTGCCGGGGTCCGGATATCTGAAACCGAGACCTCAGCATTCGTCAGTGCGAGGGTCAAAAGCCAGAAGTCTGTTTACTGAAGAGGAATGATTAAAATCATTCTGCAATTTGTGAGGGAGCACCATCAGTCACACGCATCAGTATCTCAATGGAATGATGGAATTTACAGAGACATCAGAGTGAAGCTTGCCCAGACAGAACGGATGCGGATACCGGCGGGGATGACGGCAGAGCAGGGATGTTTGACATTTCTGGTAATGGTACACAATTAGCAGGATAGACATGTCCTGCAGAAGAGGAAGTTTTTAAGTGGCAGAAGTGGGCAACCGTGGCTGACAAAGGAAGTTAAGGAAAACAGTTCAGCCAAGGAAAAGGGCGTATATGGTAGCAAAAGTGAGTGGGAAGATGGAGGGTTTGGAAGCTAAAGCCAACTAAAAAGGCTATAAAATGGAAAGAATATACTAAACAAACTAACCATTAATATAAACAGGACAGCATAAGTTTATTTTCAGTGATACAAATGTCAATAGGAAGGTGACAATTGATATTAGGCCACTGGAAAATAATGCTGCTGAGTTGTAACAGGTGCGAACAAATGGCAGATGAACGTAATGTGTACTTTGCATTTGTCTTCGATGTGGAGGAAACCAGCACTGTGCCAGAGACCCATGAGTGTTAGGGAGCAGGAGTGAGTGTCATTGCGATTATAAGGGGCAATGTGCGAGTGAAATTCAAAGGTCTTAAGGTAGATCAGTCACCTAGACCAGACAGACCACATCTCAAAGTCCTGAAAGAGGTGGCCGAAAAGAAAACGAATGCATTGGACACAATCTCCAAGAATCTCTAAATTCCCTGAGGACTGGAAGGTTGTAAATGTCGCTTCAGTCTTTGAGAAGGAAGGAACGCTACAGAACTGAAATTATGGGCCAGTTTGCCTAACCTCAGTTGTTGAGAAAGTTTTGGTGTCTATTTTTAAGGATGAGCTTTCTGGGTTCTTGGGGAGGAATGATCAAATAAGTCAAAGTCAGCATGGATTCTGTTGAGGGTAATCTTGCCTGTTAAAGCTGTAAGCATTCTGAGAGGAAGTAACAAACAGAGTTAACAAAGGAAAGGCAGTGGATACCATTTATATAACATATACCAAATACAGCACGGAAACAGGTCATCTTGGTCCTATTAGTCCTTGCCGACGCTTACGCTCACCTAGTCCCAATGGCCCGCACTCAGCCCACAACCCTCCATTCCTTTCCTGTCCATATACCTATCCAGTTTTACTTCAGATGACAATACCGAACCTGCCTCTACCACTTCTACTGGAAGCTCATTCCAGACAGCTACCCCTCTCTGAGTAAAGAAATTCCCCTTCGTGTTACCCTTAAGCTTTTGCCTCCTAACTCTCAAATCATGTCCTCTTGTTTGAATCTCCCCTACTTTCAATGGGAGAAGCCTATCCACGGCAACTCGATCTGTCCCCCTCATTATTTTAAATACTTCTATCAAGATTTCCCTCACCATCTGCGCTCTAAAGAAAAAAGACCTAAATTGTTCAGCCTTTCACTGTAACTTAGGTTTCCCTGTTACTTGGAAATTCAGAAGGAATCTAATAAGGTGCCACACAAGAGGCTCCTTAACAAGACAAAATCTTGTGGTGTTCCGGGAAGGATACTGCCATGGATAGAGGAATGGCTGCAGGCAGGAATCAGCGAGAGGGAATAACAGCGGCCTTTTCTGGTTACCTGCCGGTGACTAGTGGTGTTCCTCAGCTGTCAGTATTCGAACCACTATTTTCCTATTGTTTGACAATTACTTGGATAATGATTTGGATGGCTTTCTGACAAAATATGCGGATGATACAAAGATAGGTGAAGGGGTAGGTAGTGCTGAGGAAGCAATGTGATTGCAACAGGACTTAGACAAACTGGAAAAATGGGAAGAAAGTGACGTATGGAATACGGTGTTGGGAAATGTATGATCATGCCTTTTGGGAAAAGGAGCAATCGGGCAGAAAATAATACAATTGTGGAGTAGCTGCAGAGGGATTTAGAATCCCTTGTTCAAGACTCCAAAAGTTTAATGTATTGGTTGAATCAGGGGTAAGAATACAAATGCAATGTTGGCGTTTACTTCAAGGGGAAACGAATAAAAAAAAACAAGGAGATAACGGGGAGGGTTTATAAGGCAACAACAAGCCGCACTTGGAGTATTGGCAACAGATTTGGGCCCCACATCGCAGAAAGGACGTGTTGTCGGCGTAGAGAGTCCAGACGAGGTTCACGAGGATAATTCTGGAAATGAAAGGGTTAACCTATAAGGAGCGCTCGGCTACTTTGGGCCTGTACCTACTGGAATTTAGAAGAATGCGTGATGATCTTGTTGAGACTACCGAAGGTTGAGAGGACTAGACAGGGTGGATGTGGAGAGGATGTATCCTGTGGTCGGAATGTCCAGAACTAGAAGGCCCATACTCAGAATTGCGGGGCGACATGTTAGAATAGAAGCAAAGAGGGGGTTTGTATTCAGAGAGAAGCGAATAGGCGGAGTGCTCTGCCAAAAACCACTTCACAGTTTTCTGATTGGTCAGGGCATCTAATTATACTGCGAGAAGGCAGGTGTATGGGATTAAGTGTGATCCGGGATCAGCCATGAACGAAATAGCAAAGCAGTTTCGATGGGCGGAATAGCCTAATGTTTAGCATATGTCTTCTGCTCGTGTGATTTCCAATTTCAGCAAATCCATTTTATATAAGGGCACCAACGTTGCTCAGAATGCCACACATGAACCCTCTGCAGTGCCTTGTAAAACTTCAAAAATAAATCTTCACTCTTATATTCTTGTCATGTGGAAATGAATGCGAACATTGCATTTGCCTTCCTCACTACCGACTTCCCCTGTAAATTAACATTGAGAGACTCCACCAGGAATTCCAAATCCCTTTGCGCCGTAGATTGTTGATTTTCTTTCAGAAAATAGTCTATACTTTTATTTCTTCCAGTAATTTTCATGACCATACACTTCCAGGCACTGTATTCCATCTGCCCTTACTTTTCCCATTTTCCCTCTCTGTATAAGACCTGCAGCCTCTCTGCTAATTCAACACTGCCTGTAGATGGGAAATGTTATGACCGATCTGCACGGACTGTGGTTTCACGATGAGGAAATCAAACGTTATTTTGCAGAGGGAGATGCAACGGCTCAGGATTTGGAGCTTGTTGATGAGAACTGAGGAAATGACTGTGCTGAACGCTGAGCTGTTGCCAAGAAACCGCAGCGTGACGTAAGCATTGCTATTGTCCAGATGGTCCAAGGCCCAGAGCAGAACAAGACAAATGGTGATCCTTGTGGGTATCATTGCCATGAATAGGACGCATGAGGAGGGAGTACAGCGAGTTAGGTTCTGAGTTAAAGGGCAGCATGTCCGGGGTATTGATCTCAGGATTGCTGCTCAGGCCGCGCGCTAGTGAGCCCAGAACCAGGAAAACTGTACAGTTGACAGTTATCGGTTTGAACCGGTTTGCAGAGGGATGGGAGCCAGATTGCCGGAACAGATTATGGAGAATTTGTGGAGGCAGATGGTTGTAACACCTCAGACGATGTTCGGAATCATTTGGTTGAACACAGTGCAACTCGTGTCCTGAGCTGCATAGATTCCAATGTAAAAAAAAACATGTAGGGAAGCCGATAATAGTGCTGGCGATGAGGTGACTGGTTTACGACCAGAGGCAATGTGTGGTAAGGAGAGCCTATTGATTGGTGGAAATGGCAGTTAATCGGATGAGCTGCAACGTATAAGGTGGACAATATCGAAAAGGAAGAATACAGGTCAGAAGGTGTTGAATTTGAATGCGCACTCTAACTAAAACACAACGATGAACTTGCAGCACATGTGCAGGTAGGCATGTACGATGTCACAGGCATCACTGAATCATGGCTGAAAGATTGTAGCTGGGAACTTAATGCCCAAGGATACACGTTCTGCCGAAGGCACAGCCGGGAATGCAGAGAGGGCGTCTGAGCTCTGTTGGTAAAAATGGAATTAAGTCGGAAGAAAGAGATGCCATCCAAGCAGCAGACACAGTGCTGGAAGAACTCAGCAAGCCGGGCAGCATCTATGGGAAATAATACAGCCGCCGTTTCGGGCCAAGTCCATTCATCAGTGACCTAGGGTCGCTAGGTGTTGAATCATTGAGGGTAGGGATACGGAAATGCTCGGGTAAAAATATCTGATCAGAATTGTATGCAGACACACAAACAGTGGTAAGGAAATGGCCTCCAAAGCATAACGGGACGCAGAAAGCACATGCCAAAAGGGCAACGCTGCAATCGACATGGGGGAACTACGATATGTAGGTAAATTGGGAAAGTCAGGTTGGTGCCGGATGGCAGGAGGGGTATTTCTAGACAGCGGACGATTTGGCTTTTCAGAGCAGCCCGTAGTTGAACCCAACTGGGGATCAGCTATTCTGGACTGGATGTTTATCTGATTAGAGAGTTTCAGGTAGAAGGACCCTCAGGGTCAAGTTGCTCCCTTTCTAATGACATTTCAAATATTTCCGTCAGAGCCCCTGCTATACCTACACTAACATCCCTCAATGTCCCAGGGAATATCCTGTCAGGACTTGGAGACTAATCCACTTTTATATTCTTTAAAAGCGCCAGTACTTCGTCTTCTTTAATCATCATAGTTTCCATAACTACCCTACTTGTTTCCCTTACCTTACACTATTCAATATCCTTCTCCTTCGTAAATGCTGAAGAAAAGAGATTGTTCAAATTCTCCCCCATATCTTTTGGCTCCACACATAGCTGTCCAATTTGATTCTCTAAGGGATAAATTTTATCCCTCACTATCCTTCTGCTATTAATATAACCGTAGAACCCCTTTGGATTTATTTTCACGTGACTTGCCAAAACAACCTCGAATCTTCTTTTAGCTTTACTAATTTCTTTCTTAATATTCTATTTACATTCTTTATATTCCTAGAGCACCTCATCTACTCCATGCTGCCTATATCTATAGTACATCTCTCCCCTTTTCCGAATCAATTTTCCAATATCCCTGTAAAACCATGGTTCTCACAAACTTTTAACCTTTCATTTCAACCTGACAGGAACATAAAGATTCTGTACCCTCAAAATGTCACCTTTAAATGACTGCCATTTCTCTATTACATTCATCTCATAAAACAAATTGTCCCAATCCACTACTTCTAAATCCTTTCGCATCGCCTCAAAGTTAACCTTTCTCCAATCAAAAATCTCAACCCTGGGTCCAGTCCTAACCTTTTCCATAATTATTTTGTAACTAATGGCATTCTGATCACTGGACCCGAAGTGCCCCCCAACACATACCTTCGTCACTGGACCTATCTCCTTCCCTAACAGGAGATCCAACACTGCCCCTTCTCTAGTTGGTACCTCTATGTATTGCTGCAAAAATCTATCCTGCACGCATTTTAAATTCTCTAAACCTTTTACAGAATGGACTGTCCAGTCTATGTGTGGAAAATTAAAATCTCCCATAATCACAATCTTGTGCTTACAACAAATATCTGTTATCTACTTAAATATTTGCTCCTCCAATTCTCGCTCCCCATTAGGTGGTCTATAATACACCCCTATAAGTGTTACTACACGTCCCATTCCTCAGTTGCACCCAAATAGCCGCTCTAGCCGAGCCATCTAATCTACCCTGCCAAAGCACCGCTGTAATATTTTCTCTGACAAGCAATGCAACACCTCCCCTTCTTGCTCCTCCGATTCTATCACACCTGAAGCAACAAAATCCAGGTATAATTAGTTGCCAATCACACCTCTCCTGTACCGATTTTTCACTATTAGCTAAAACATCATATTTCGAGGTATCAATCGATGCTCTAAGCTCATCCACCTTTGTTACAATGCTCCTAGCATTAAAATAGATTCATTTAGGAAACTCTCTACCTCTTACTCTCTCTTTATCCCTTACGGTGCAAATAATTTTATTATCTTTTTCTTTCTTCTCTCCTACATTTTCGGTCTTAGCCCTCCCCATCTCTGTCACCTGTCTATCCCCGCCTCACACACTGTCTGCTAGCTTTCTCTATTTGTGAATTAACCTCCTCTCTCCTAGTCTCTTTAATTTGATTCCCACCCCCAACCATTCTAGTTTAAAGTCTCCCCAGTTTGTAAGAACTGGAATTTGTTTTTTAAGAACTGAGGAAATGACTGTGCTGAACGCTGAGCTATGGACAATAAACCGCAGCCTGACGTAACTATTGCTGTTGTGCAATGGTCCAAGGCTCAGTGGAGGGCAAATGAGATTGCACCCGTTGTGGACCTATCGTGGAGAGAGTCAAAGTGCAGCTGATTAACGTATTTGGCCCTCCATAGATCCTCTGAGATGCTAACATCCGGGATATTCAAATAATTCTAGAGACTTTCCGGGTGATAGGTAGGGCATATAGGGAGGCAGTTACACCCAAGGTGGAGGACACAGGAAACTGGGTGACAGCGAGACAGGGGAAAGCGGTTAATGAGCCAGTGCAGTGTAGCCCTGTGGTCATCATCATTAGTAGAATGTATAACACTTTGGATACAGTCGCGCATACAAACTAACAGAGAGAGGTCCCAGTGGTCGGCTGTTTGGCAGTGAGTCTGCCTCTTGACTCAGAAGGGAGTGGGGAAGAAGAGACACGCTGTGGTGATAGGGGATTCGTTCGTTAGGGGTACAGACTGGAGGCTCGCTGTGCCGGAATGAGATTCCCGGACGGAATGAGGCTTTCCGCGGGCCAGGGTCAGCGATATCTCAAACCGAATCCTCAGCATCGTAAGTGCGAGGGTCAAAAGCCAGAAGTCTGTTTACTGAAGAGGTGTGATTAAATTCATTCTGCAGTTGGTGATGGAGAAGCATAAGTCACATGCATCAGTATCTCAAAGGAATAATGCGATCCGTAGAGGCATAAGAGTGGACCCCTTGTTCAAGTCTCCCAAAAGTTTAATTTATAGGTTGAGTCTGGGGTAAGAAGGCAAATGCAATGGGGTATTTACTTCAAGGGGAAATGAATAAAAAAGAGACAAACATATAATGCTGAGGCTTTATAAGGAAACAAGAAGGCCGCACCTAGAGTATTGGCAACAGATCTGGGCCCCATATCGCATAAAGGATGTGTTGTCATTGGGGAGAGTCCAGACGAGGTTCAGGAGGATAATTCTGGAAATGAAGGGGTCAACATATAAGGAGCGGTCGGCAACTTTGGGACTGTAGGCATTGAAAATTAGAGGAATGCGTGGTGATCGAACGATAGACCCTTAGAACATTATAGCACAGAAACAGGCCATTCGGCAATTCTTCGCTGTGCCGATCTATTTTTCTGACTACTCCCACTGACCTGCGCCTGGACCATATGCCTCCACACACCTGCCATCCATGTGCCGGTCCATATTTTTCTTAAATGTTATAAGTGAGCCTGCAGTTACTACTTCATCTGACAGCCTATTCTCCCACCATTCTCTGTGTGAAGAAACCCTCCCCCCCACCATGTCTCCTTTAAACTGTTCACCCTTCACCCTTAACACAGGTCCTCTTTCTTTTTTATCTCTCCGCTAGCCTCAGTGGAAAAAGACAACTTGCATTCACTCTAATTTTATGTAGCTCTTCAAAAGACCCATCATTCTACGCTCCAGAGAATAAATTCTTAATCCATTAAACTTTTCCCTGTAACTCAATTTCGCAAGTCCCAGCGACATCCTTGTAAATCTTCCCCGCACTCTTTCAACCTTTTTATGTCCTACCTGTAGTTAGGTGACCAAACCTGGACACAATACTCTAAATTCGGTCTCACGAATGTAATATAGAACCTGACTATAACATTCCAACTGTTATACTCAATACTTAGATTTATAAATGCCAACATACAAAGAGCTCTCTTTACAACCTTATCTACCAATGACGTCACTTGCCGGGAATTATTTATCTGTATTCTCAGATCCCTCTGTTCTACTACAATCCTCAATGCCCTACCATTTACTTTGTATGTTCTACCTTGGTGTGCCTTTTCAAAGTGCAATGCCTCACACTTGTCTGTATTAAACTCCATCCGATATTTTTCAGCCCTTTTTTCCAGCTGATCCAAATCCTCCTCTCAGCTTTGAAATCCTCCCTCACTGTCCACTACATCTCCAATCTTTGTATCATCAGCAAATTTGCAGATCCAATTTACCACATTATCATACATATCATTGATATAGATGATAAATAACAATGGACCCAGCACTGATCACTGTGGCACACCAGTGGTCACAGGCCTCCACTCAGAGTAGCAATCCTCCACTACCACTCTCTGGTTTCTTCCATTGAGCCAATGTCTAATACAATTTACTACCTCACCATGTATACCTGGCGACTGTATCTTTCTAACAAACCTCCCATGCGGCACCTTGTCAAAGGCCTTACTGAAGTCCATGTAGACAGCATCCACTGTCTTCCCTTCATCCACTTTCCGGGTAACCTGCTTAATAAACTGTAATAGATTGGTTAAACAATCTTGCTTTACCATCTCGTGATCTTGTTGAAACTACCGAATGTTGAAAGTGGCGAGGTACGGTGGATGTGGAGAGGATGTTTCCTGTGGTGGGGATATCCAGAACTGGAAGGCACATATCAAAATTAAAGGGCGGCCTTTCAGAACAGAAACAAAGAGGAGTTTTTGTCGCCAGATAGAAGCGAAAATGTGGAATGCTTTGCCACAAACCATACTGGAGCCCAAGGCCGTGAGTAGAATTAGGCGGAATATGACAGCTTTCTGATTGGTTAGGGCGTCAAAAAAAGAGAGAAACAAAAGAACAGCGAGAAGGTAAGTTGAGTGGGAGCCGGGATTAGCCGTGAATGGAATGGCAAATCAGTTTTGATCGACTGAATAGCCTTATGCTTCGCACTGTCTTCTGGTCGTATCAACTTCATTGTCAGCAAATCCATTATTTTCTAAGGGGACCAACATTGCTCATAATACAACAAATGTGACCACTCCAGTGCCTTGTCAAGCCTAGAAAATAAACCTTTACTCTTATACTCTGCTCATCTGGAAATGAATGCGAACATTGCATTTGTCTTCCTCACCACTAACTCCACCTGTAAATTAACCTCGAGGGAATCCTGCACCAGGACTCCCAAGTCCCTTTGAGCCGAGGTTTGTTGTTGTCTTTAAGGAAATAGTCCGCGCATTAATTACTTCTGGCAAATTGCATGACAGTACACTTCCAGGCACTGTATTCCTTCTGCCAGCACTTTGACCATTTTCCTAATCGCTAGATGACCTGCAGCCTCTCTACTAATTCAACACTACCTGTAGATGGGAAATGTTATGACCGATCTGCACGGACTGTGGTTTCACGATGAGGAAATCAAACATTATTTTGCAGAGGGAGATGCAACGGCCCAGGATTTGGAGCTTGCTGATTAGAACTGAGGAAATGACTGTGCTGAACGCTGAGCTGTTGCCAATACACCGCAGCGTGACGTAAGCATTGCTGTTGTCCTGCTGGTCCAAGGCCCAGTGCAGAGCAAGTGAAATCGTGTTCCATGTGGATATTAGTGCCATTGGTAGGACGTATGTGGAGGGAGTACAGGGAGTTAGGTGCTAGGTTAAAGGGCAGGATGTCCAGGGTGGTGATCTCAGGATTGCTGCTCGTGCCGCGTGCTAGTGAGCCGAGAACCAGGAAAACTGTACAGTTGCGGAAGGATAGGGCTCAGATTGCCAGAATAGATGGAGAATTTGTGGAGGTAGATGTTTGTAAGACCTCAGACGATGTCCAGAATCATATGGTTGAACTCAGTTCAACTCGTGTCCTGTGCAGCACACATTTCAATGCAACACAGTTGAATGAAAGGCCGAAAATAGTGCTGACGATGAGGGCAGCGGTTTACAAACAGAGGCAATGTGTACTGGCGAGAGGTTGATGACTGGGGGAAATTGCAGCCAATCGGCTGAGCTGCAACTTAAAAGGTGGGCAGAATCGGTAAGGGTGAAAGAAAAAAAATGAAAAGGATGAACACAGGACTGAATGTGTGGATTTAGAATGTGCGCGGTAAACAAATCACAAAGCTGAACTTGCAGCATAGTTGCAGATTGACAGGTATGTAATTGCGGGCATCACTGAATCATGGCTGAAAGATTTTTGCTGGGATCTTAATGCCCAGGGATACACATTCTGTCGGAGGCACAGCCAGGAATGCAGAGAGGGCGTCTGAGCTCTGTTGGTAAAAATAAAATTAAGTCGTAAGAAAGAGACGACATCCAAGCAACAGACACAAAATGTTAGAAGAACTCAGCAGACCGGGCAACATCTACGGGAAAGAATACAGACGAGGTTTCGGGCCGAGTCCTTTCAGCAGTGACCTCGGGTCGCTAGGTGTTGAATCATTGAGGTTAGGGATACAGAAATGCTCGGGTAAATACATCTGATCAGAATTATATACAGACACACAAGCAGAGGTGACGATCTGGCCTGCAAAGTACAACAGAACACGGGCAATACATGCCAAGACGGCAATGTTGCAATCGTCATGGGGGAACTACAATATGCGGGTAGATTGGGAAAATCAGGTTGGTGTTGGATTCCAGGAGGGGTATTTCTATACTGCATGCGATTTGGCTTTTTAGAGCAGCTCGTGGTTGTACCAACCAGGTATTCTGGATTGGATGTTGGTCTGTCAACCATATCTGATCAGAGATCTTGAGGTAGAAGAACCCTGAGGGTTAAGTGATCATAATATGAAAAAGTTCCGTCCTTCAGTTCGAGAGGAAGAAGCTCAACTCAGATGTATCAGTGGGGAAAAAGAGGAAATTCCAGAGGCAGGAGGGTAATGTTGGCCAGAATTGAATGCACAGAGAGGGAGGGATGACGGCAGAACATCAATGGCTGGAATTTCTGCAAGCAATTCGGAAAGAATAGGACATGTACATCCCAGAGTGGAAGATCTGTTCCAAAGGAAAGCTGACACAATCGTGCTTAACAGGCGAAGTCAAAGACAAGAACAGAGCGACATTGAGGGTTTATTATAGAGCAAAGATTAGTGTGGTTGGACGATTGAGAAGTATTGAAATCTAAAAGAAGGCAATTTAAAAAGTAACTCAGGAGATAAAGATGGAATATGAAAATAAGCTAGGCAGTCATATTAAAAAGGATGCCGAAAGTTTCTTCAGATAGAAGAAACGGAAAAGAGAGGCGAAACTGCATATAGGACAGCTGGAAATCATGCCGCAGAGTTAGTAATTGGCGACAATGAAATGGCGGATGAACTGGATCAGTAGTTTTCACTAGTCTTCACTGTGGAAGACGTTTCCAGTAGGATGGAAGTTACAGGTGTCAGGGTGTCGGAAGAGTGAAAAGTTACCATCACTGGACAGAAGGTTCTTGCGATACTGAAAGGTCTGAAGGTAGATGAGCCAGCTGGGCTTGATGGTCCACACGCCTGGGTTCTGAAAGAGGTGGCAGAAGAGATCGAGGAGGCATTAGTAATGATCTCTCAATAATCATTAGATTCTGGAATGGTTCCGGAGAAATGAAAATTGTAAATGACTCTCCTTTCTTCAGGAACGGGGAAATGTGGAAGAAAGGAAACTCTAGGCCAGTTAGTCTCTCAGCGGTTGGGGAGGTATTAGAGACCTCTGTTAAGGAAACTCTAGGCCAGTTAAACTGAGCTCAGCGGTTGGGAAGGTATTAGAGACCATTGTTAAGGAAACTTTAGGCCAGTTAAACTGAGCTCAGCGGTTGGGAAGGTATTAGAGACCATTGTTAAGGAAACTCTAGGCCAGTTAGTCTGAGCTCAGCGGTTGGGAAGGTATTAGAGACCATTGTTAAGGAAACTCTGGGCCAGTTAGTCTGAGCTCAGCGGTTGGGAAGGTATTAGAGACCATTGTTAAGGAAACTCTAGGCCAGTTAGTCTGAGCTCAGCGGTTGGGAAGGTATTACAGACCATTGTTAAGGGAACGCTGGGCCAGTTAGTCTGAGCTCAGCGGTTGGGAAGGTATTAGAGAACATTGTTAAGGGTGAGGTCGCAGGTTACTTGGCGACTCAAGATAAAATAGGCCGGAGTTCCTTTCAGGGAAAATGCTGCCTGACAAATCCGTTGTAAGTTTTGATGAAATAATATGCAGGTCGTCAATAGAGAATCGGTTAATGACGTGCTATTTGGATTGTCAGAAGGCCTTTGACAAGGTGCGACAAAAGAGGCTGATTAACAAGCTGCGAGCTCATGGGATTGCAGGAAACATTCTAGCATAGGTAAAGCAGTGGCTAATTGGCAGGAGGCAAAGAGTGGGAATAAAGGGAGACTTTTTTATCTGACTGACTGCCGGTGACTCATCCTTTTCCACTGGGGTCTGTGTTGGGGCCGATACTTTTCACATTCTGTGTCAATCATTTGGATAACAGAATTGATGGCTTTGTTGCAAAGATTGCAAATTATATGAAGATAGGTGGAGGGACAGGCAGTTTTGAGGAAGTAGAGAGTCTACAGGAAGACTTGAACAAATAAGGGGAATGGTCAAAGAAATGGCAGATGAATACAATGACGGAAATTAAAATGCCACGCATGCTGGTAGAAGAAATGAAAGAGTAGTCGATTTTGTAATTGTAGAGAAAATGGAGAACACAAACGGAGCCTAACACTAACAGGGACTTGGGAGATTTTGTGCAGGATTTCCTGAAGGTTAATTTGCATGTTGAGTCTGTGAGCAGGAAGTCCAATACCATGTGAGCAATTATTTCTAAGGAATATAAACGCGAAGATTTAAACTTCTGATATCATAAAACAACGGCGAAGCCTCACGTGGATTACTGTGACCGGTTTTGGGTCGCTTATCTTACAAAGGTTGTGCGGAAACTGGAGAAAGTTTAAAGGAGGTTCAGGAATATTATTCCGAGAATAAAAGGCTTGTCATATAAAGAATGTGTGATGGCTCTGGGTCGGTATTCAATGGAATTCAGAAGGATGAGGGGTGACCTCATTAAAACCTCTCGAATGGTGAAAGGTCTTGCGAGAGTGGATGTGGAGAGGACTTGCCCTGTGCTGTTAAGAGTCAAAGACCAGAGGATACAGTCTCAGAATGGAGGGACGACCTTTATTCACGTCGTATTCCTCTAAATTCTAGTGTGTACAGGCCCGGAGCCATGAAATGTTCGCCATATGACAAGCCATTCAATCCCGGCATCATTCGTGTGAACCGCCCTTCAACCTTCTCCAATGTAAACTCATCCTTTCCTCGAAAAGGGGCCAGAAAATGCCTACAACGCTCCGAATGAGGCTCCGCCAGTGCCTTAAAAGTCTCAATATTCATTTTATTTATATGTTCTATTCCTTTCGAAATGCATGTTATCATCACATTTGCCTTCTTCACCACCAATTCAACTTAAAAGTTAACCTTAAGGGAATCCTGCAGGAGTTCTCCCAAATGCAATTTAAAAAAATGATATTTTAATTTTCTCTCCATTTAGATCCAGTCTGTTGGTGGGCACAGATCTGCAGATCCCTACCAGGTTGATCGCCGGCGCCTAACACCTGAAGAATATTCTGACGTTGTGCGCAAACAGAGATCGCTGAAGACGGGGTGCCTAGTCATCCACCCTTCCTTGCACCACGGATCATATCCATGATCACCTGACTCCTCTGCCGTATACATCCACTCCACAATACCCTACACCGACTGCCCGTCACCGACAACCCCGTCCTTCCACAAAATACTCCCCCTCTCCTTCACACCCTCCCTCCACTAAACTCCTCCCAACTCTGTCACCTCTTTGCTCCACTGCACCCTTCTCCCTCACTCCCAAACTCACCGACACAACTCTCTGTTTGCGTATACCGCTCCATAACCAACAGCCCTCCATATCCCCGACCTCATCCCATGCCCTCCTCTATAGATCTCCCTCTCTCTGTTCACCTGGATTGGTGAGGAGAATGGGGGAGGGTTGACACCAGGTTTTACTCCCTTTTCCAAACGCCATTGATCCCTCGGTTCTGAGCCTCTCCACAGTTCTGTGTGAATCGTCCTGTCATGCGGTTCCTGCCGTGTGTGCAATGTCACCACTCCGTCCCTGCCCACTGCTCGCCTCCCCTTGCTTCCTCTTCCGGATACAACGCAGCGGCTTTCAGACACACACACTCGCAGTCTTCTGGAGCGGCTGGAGGTAGGGAGGTGGTGGGGAAGGGAGAATCGTGAGAGGGAGAGGAGGAGCGGGTGAGGTGCGAGGGTGGGATTGGCGGAGACGGCAGATGAGGAATGGAATGGTTACGGGGGTTACGAGTTTCGAGGGTAGTTGTTTACCCTCACTCGGAGGGAGGCGGGTCACTCACCTCGCTGTGTGTTGGGGGTATTTCCCGCAGACAGATAGTCTGATGTCTGAAACCCTGGCGCTGAGCAGGAGCAGTGGGACCGAAATCCAGGACCCAAATGGGGGGCGGGGGTGGGTGGAGCGGCAGGGATGGGGTGGTGGTGGGGTTGCAAGTCCTCAGCACAGTCGAGGCCTTCTATGGATGACACAAATATCTCCGTCATTCCCTCGTTTCTCACACCTGCCATTCCGCTCTACACCCCTCTATCCATTCCTTCCCTCTCTGTCTCCTATTCTCTACACTCTTCCCCAATCACTATTTAAATCGCTACTCCCCTTCTATTTCTACCCCTCCCGTCACTCTCATCTCTCTCGACCGCCTTCTCATACACCGTCAATCTCTCTCCTCCCCGCACTTCCTCCCCTTTTCACGGTCCCTCTCTTCATCCGCTTGTCATCAGGTGTTTGTGGACAACGGCCTGCCGCTACGGGTTTCCTCTGTCGACGGTTCCATCCCTCTCCTTGGCTCGGAGACCCGACAAGATGGCCGAGAACCAGACCGACGCCAACAGGCAGTTCACAGGAACGGATTCACAGGCTACGTTGAGAGGTGAGTGGGGCGGAGAGTTGGAGGGATCTTAGCGCTGTGTTTGACCCCGACATTGTGTTCTGGGATACTATGCTGAAGGAACAATGGGTTGTTAACAAGGTGCCTGTGAATCAATTACAGTTTGTTTTGGAATTTAAA
The DNA here is from genome assembly GCF_048418815.1 of Hemitrygon akajei. Taxonomy (NCBI): domain Eukaryota; kingdom Metazoa; phylum Chordata; class Chondrichthyes; order Myliobatiformes; family Dasyatidae; genus Hemitrygon; species Hemitrygon akajei. The sequence continues at coordinate 5,346,710 of NW_027331932.1, forward strand.
GGTAAACTGCTCGCTGATGTTATTCAAGGATGTGATTTGGAGCGACAGATCTAAAAGTGTGACCTGCTTTCTGCACCAGTCGAAGTAGGGGTGCGGTCAGAATTACCGAGAGACGGCGTGGATGTCCTTCTTGGTAATGATATAGCAGGTGGTGACGTGTGTTCAGCAGTGAAATTAACAAGCAAGCCTGTGAGTGCTGAGGACCCGCCCCTGGATGCTAAGATCTATCCCGCATGCGCAATCACTCGCAGCATGTCGAGAAAGGCAGCATGCGCTGGACATGGAGAGGTTTAAATCTCACAGAGGTGAAGTCGTCAATGAAAACGTGGGAGATACAGAGGGCTATAGCCCAGTATTCTAGACACTAGAATAATGCAGAACAGTACAGGCCCTTCAGCCCTCGATGTTCTGGCGCCCCATATGTTCCGAAAAATGTTAATCCCACACTACCCCGTAACCCTCTATTTTACACTTTCATCCATGTGCCTGTCCAGAGGCTCTAAAAACCCCTAATGTTTTAGCCTCCATCATCCTTGGCAAGTTATTCCAGGCACCCACAACCAACTGTGTAAAAAAAAAAGTTACCCTTGATCCCTACACCTCTCTCCCATAATTCTGTACAAATGCGTTTGGAGCTTGCTATTCATGCCCTGGGAAACAGGCGCTGGCTATCCACCCTATCTATGCCTCTCATAATCTTGTAGACCTCTATCAGGTCCTCTATCATCCTTCTACGCTACTAAGAGAAAAGTCCCAGCTCTGCTAACCTTGCCTCATATGAATTGTTTCCCAATCCAGGCAACACCCTGGTAAATCTCCTCTGCACCCTCTCCATAGCTTCCACAACCTTCGTATAATGAGGTGACTAGAATTGAACACAATACTCTGAGTGCGGTCTCACCAGAGATTTGTAGAGTTGCAACATGACCTCTCTATTCTTGAACTCAATCCCCGAGTCAATGAAGCCCAGCATCCCATAGGCGTTCTTAACTATCCTGTCTACCTCTGCAGCGTCCTTGAGGGATGTACACATTTAAACCGCAAGGTCCCTCTGCTCATCTACACTCTCAATTAACCGACTACTAACCCTGTACTCAGCCTTCTGGTTTGTCCTTCCGAAATGCATCACCTCACACTTGTCCGGATTGAACCCCAACTGCCACTTCTCTGCCCAACTCTGCATCCTGTCTATATCCTCTTGTAGCCTTCGACAACCTGTAGCTCCATCCACAACTCCTCAAATCTTCGTGTCATCCGCAAACTCACTCACCCTTCCTTCCGCCTCTACATCCAGGTCAGTTATAGGAATCACAAATAGCATGGGATCCGGGACAGATTCTAGCGGCACTCCTCTAGTCACCGACCTTCAGCCAGAATACTTTCCTTTCACTGCTACCCTCTGCTTTCTTCCTGTAAGACAATTTTTTATCCAAACAACCAAGGTTTCACTGATCCCTTGTATTGTGACTTTCCGGATGAGTCGTGGGGAGCTTGTCAAATGTCTTGCTAAAATCCATGTAGACCACATCTACCACCCTACCCACATCAATTTATTTTGTTACCTCTTCAAAAAAAGCTCAGTTCGGCTCGTGAAGCACGATCTTCCCTTCACAAAGCCATGTTGACTATCCTTGAGTAGATTGTACATCTCCAAATGCTCGTAGATCCTATCCTCAGGAATCCTTTCCAATAGTTTACATTGCACCGACGTAAGACTCACCAGTCTGTGGTTCCCAGGATTCTCCCTATTACTTTTTTTTTAAAAAAGGAACTACTTTTGCCGTTCTCCAATCCTCCGGCACCTTCCCTCTGGCCAAAGAGGATACAAAGATGAAAGCTACTGCTCCAGCGATCTCTTCTCTCACTCCCATAGCAACCTGGGGTATATCACGTCCGGCCCTGGGGACTTATCAATCTTGATGTTTTTCGGAAGATACGACATCCTCTATCAGTCCATGCTCGAAGCTCATCCACAATACTCCTAGCATTAAAATAAATGCATTTAAGAAATGTTCCACCTCTTATTCACTGTCCATCTCTAACGGTGCAAACAACTTAACTATCTTCTTTTTCTTCCTTCTTTCATACATCTGTTCCTACACTCTGGTTCCTCTCCCCCCTTGCATCTACAGTTTGTTGTTTCAATCCACAGGAGCCTCTCCAGCAAAGCTATCTGCAACAATATTTGTCCCCCTCCAGTTCAGATGTATACCGTCCCACCGGAACAGGTCACAGCTTCGCTGGAAATCTGTACAATTATCTATAAATCTGAAGCCTTCCCTCCTGCACCGTGTCTTCAGCCACGTGTTGATCTGCGCTATTTTACTATTTCTAAACCCGTCTGCACGTGGCACTGGGAGGAATCCTGAGATTGTTCTCCTGGATGTCCTGTCCTTTCACTTGTCACCTAACTCCCTAAATTCAACTTTCAGGACCTCCTCGCTCTTCCTATCCACGTCATTTGTCCCTACATGGACCACGACATCCGGCTGCTCGCCCTCCCTCTTGAGAATACTGAAAACTGGATCCGAGATATCACGGACCATGGAACCCGGGAGGCAACAGACCATCGGGGATTCTCGATCCCTTCCGCAGAACCTCTTAACTGTCCCCCTAACCATCGAATCCCCTATCACTAATGCTCTCTTCTTTTCCGTTCTTCCCTTCTGAGCTGAGCGTCCAGTCTCGGTGCCAGAGACACAACCACTGCACGTACTCACACAAAATGCTGGTGGAACACAGCAGGCCAAACGTCGAAACTATCGACGTTTCGGGCCGAGACCTTTTGTCCTGACGAAGGATCTCGGCCCGAAACGTCGACATTGCTTCTCCTTATAGATGGTGCCTGGTCTGCTGAGTTTGACAAGCATTCTGTGTGTGTTGTTTGAATTTCCAGCATCTGCAGATTACCTCGTGTTTGCACTGCAACTATTCCCTAGTAGGTCTTCCCCACCAACAGTATCCAAAACGATATACTTACTGTTGATGGGAACGGCCACAGGGGTTCTCTGCTCCTCCTGTCTATTCCCCTTCCCTCTCCTGACAATTACCTTGGTACCTGTTTCCTGACTCTTAGGGGTGACTATCTCCCTGTCACTCCTGGTTATTTCTGCCTGTACCTCCCGAATGATCAGAAGTTCATACAGTTCCAGCTCCAGCTCCAGCTCCCTAACACGGTTTGTCAGGAGCTGCAGCTGAATGCACCTTTTACAGGGGTAGTCATCAGGGCCAATTGTGCTCGCCCTGTCATCCCACATACTGCAAACGAAGCACTGAACTGCCCTAACTGATGCTTCCATTACCTGCTCCTAAGTTAATTAAATTAATAAAAGGAACTGAACCGGCCTTACCTCACTTTGAGAGAAGCTCGTCCTCAGCCTCTGCTCGCTTTTTAAATGTTCCCGCTGCCTCACGGGCCGACGTTCACGCGCCTGCGCTGTCGTGTCCCGTTCAAACCTCGCCTCTGCCTGTTCCCGCCGAAGCCTGTCGAGCCAGAGCCGTCCCACTGTGCCTCAGTCCACCCCGACGATGGCCTCAGTATATGGTTGTCTTTTTTTTAAAAAAAGCTTCGGCTCGCTCAGTCTCCCGCCTGCGCAATCTAGACTCTTTTCCCCGATCAGTTAAAAAAAAAGGCTTCTCTACGAGATGCCTTTACTTCTTCCCCCTCCACCTCTTGCTTCGATTTTAAAAAGTTCCCTATTTTCAGACATCAAAAAGCGGAAGGGGTTAAAGAAGGAGGGGTGACATTATCATGCAGAGAAAATTTCACCGCAGTGCACATTCAGGACAGACAAGAGAATTCGTCTAAGTGAGGCGTTATGGGTGGAAATAAGGAATAAGAAATGTATGTCCATGTTCCTGGGGCTACATTGTACACAAACAAACTCTAACCTTGAACTGCGACCTCTGTTTGCAGACCCAATTATTCTATTTGGCAAAAACCTGCTTGCGTTTCCCTTATTCATACCCCTCATGATTTTGTTTACCTTTGTCAAATAACCTCTCAGTCTTCTACATTCTACAGAGTACAGTCCTACCCTATTTAATCTGTCCTTGTAACTCAGATCCGCCAGACCCAGCGATACCCCTGTAAATTTTCTCTGAACCCTTCCAACTTTCTTTACATCTTCCCTGTAGATGGGTGACCAAAACTGCACACAATACTTCAAATTGGGTCTCACCAATCACTCAGACAAGTTCAACGTAACGTCTCATCTCCTATACTCAGAGCATTGATTTATGAAGGTCAATGTGCCAAAAGATTTCTTTATCACCCTGTCTACCTGTGACACAACGTTGATGGAATTATGGACCTGTATCCCTCCCATTCCGTCATCTGCCTTGCGCGACACATCCGTTCACATACACACACACACACACACACACACACACACACACACACACACACACACACACACACACACACACACACACACACACGATCTATGAGGGACACGCAAACTCCGAGATGACTGGGGATTGGTGAGGGTGGGTAGGGGAGGGAGATTCGATCTGTCTCTGACAGCGGTAGTGAGTGCCTCAATTCAGCCCAGAGAGGGGAGCTTCACAAAATATCTGTATCCAAGAGTGTGATATGAGAAGGTGTGGATGGATCTTCTGATGGCTGGACCCTGACAGTCCGTGATGCGACTGTGTGGAGGGAGTTTCACTCAATGTCGAACTCCCGTTAAATGCGATGAGAATGTGTAGGGAGATTCATTTCTTCTGTGACCCCGGGAGTGAGTGATAAGACAATTTCTAAGAAACTGCGCTCCATGCCTGATCAGGGAATTGTGTGATGGATTGTTGCGGAGGGAGCCTCACTCTGTGTCTGACTCCGGGAGAGTACATAGGATGGTATGGAGTGTGCCTCTATCTGGGTTTGAGTCAGACAGACATATGGTTTTGGCGTCGCCAGGAAGCGATCAGGAGCCAGGTAAATGTCGCTCACACGGGTGGGCGAGCGCACATTAAACAGCAGCGATTCACGGAGGTTTCGGAGTGAGGAAAGTCTCGCCGGTCAGTTCTCTTGCGCTGAGCATGGTTCTGTGAGTCAGAATGGAAGCAGGGTGGGGAAGATGAGGCGAGATGCAGTGAAAGGGGCTTCGGATATGTGTTTTTTTTAATTCCCTTTCAAAGAAGGTGAAACCGGTACAGAAGAGACGGTTTCAATTCAATACAAGTTGCATTGCAATTCAAACAGACATGAATACCCATGAATACAGACAAACGAGTCTGCGTTACTGCAGGACAAAGGTGCCAAACACAAAACCAAAGGACACACACGGCACAAAACACAGACTGCATGTACAAGATAGAAAGAGATCAAGTGGATGTCAATATCAGTAAAAGACATTCATGCGATATGTGTGGATTTCATATGTTATTTCATATGCATCTCAGACTGAAGGGAGAGTTGATACAGGTCTCTATCATGACGAGAGACAGAGATAGGCCAGGCAACTGGGGCATTTCTTCCCCCAGAGAGAAATGTCTAATACCATGGAATGGAACTGGCGAGTGCGTATCTTTTCAGAACAGGTGCGGGGCAAGATTTTGTTTACACAGAGATCGTGGGGGACAGGAATGTGCTGCCAGGGGTGGTGGTGATGGAAAATCGATAGAGTCGTTTCATTGGCTCTTTGACGGGAACGTGGATGAGCAGGGTTTAGAACGAGATGAACATTTTGTCTGTAAAAACTATTTAGGTATGAAATATAATTGGTAAAGTAAAATTTTCGGGTCAAGGGGTCAGTTTTGTTCTGTGATTTACGCTCACTGCTCTGCATGAGCAAAAGAGAGTGAACTGAACTCAGAGGGTGGGAGGAACAGGGGTGGGGCGGATCAGGGAATATGACGATGGATTGACAAAGACAAGGAACGATCTTTCCACAGCCGACATGGGCAGAGAACGACCCACAGGGAGAGACAGATCAGACTCAAGCATATGGCTAATCTGCGTCTTAACAGCGACCCTCTTTATCACGGGTATCTGCTGGAGGATTCATGGTGAGTTTCACTCCGGTCGCAACGACCAAACCGCAGAGAATAAAAATAGCCACTGTAACAGCGACACATTCCCAACATTTCCCAGAAACACCCTTTACGGCGATATCAACACACCCCTCACTGTGGTACTGACGGGTCTCTCAGTACGACCACGACACACCCCTCACCGTGACACCGACACAACCCCCACCAACACATCCCTCAACATGATACCGACATATCCCTCAACCTGATACCAACACACAACCTAATATAATAACGATTCACTGTAACACTGAGACGCCTCTCGACGTGGTGCCGAAGCGTCCCGCACTGTGACGTGCACACATCCCTCACTGTGACACCGACACGTCCATCTCTTTGAAACCGACTCATCTCTTCTCATAACAGCAAAAGCCACTCCACCGAAACACCGACATAACCCTCACCGTCACAAAGACACATCCCGCACCGTAACACCGAGAAGCCCCTCAGAGCGTCACCCACTCAGTCCTCACCGTGACAACAACACTACACTGACTGTGAAACCGACACATCCGCCGTTACCAGAACAGATCCTTCCCCGTGACACAGACACACCCTTCACGGTGGCATCGACATTTTTCCACTGTCACACCAATACAGTATGTCACCGACGAGTGCCTCACTGCAACACCGTCACACCTCGCATTGTGACCCCGACGTATCTCTCACCGTGACATTGAGATACACCGCGATGTGACCTGGTACACCTCTCACATGGACCCAGAAACACCTATCACAGTGAGAGCAACACGTCTCTCACTGAAACACCGACTCGGTGTGACGGGGAATCAAATATCACCGCGATACTGATGCAGCTCCCATCGTGACAACAAAACCTCATTGGTAAACTGATATACCCCTCAACGTGTCCCTGACACGTAGCTCACGGTGGCGCCGACGCCCCTCACTGGGGCACCAACACTCCCCTCACTGTAACACCCTTACGGTTACACTGACAGACCACTCTCCGTGACCCGCTCAGTAGCGTGACGCTGACACACTATAAACACCAAACATCCTTCACCATCTCAGATCACCTCTGGCCGAAACTACAAAGACCTTTGGGAAGAAATTTAGAAAATGAACAGGACCCATCACCACTCCATCAGTTAAGATATGTGACATTTCCCACACGGATCTCTCCCAGAGAACCTGTCTCAAGGCGACTCCGAAACACACCTCATAGTGACACTGACACGCCCTTCACCGTGAAACTGAGACACCACCTACACCTACAGGCTCCTCAACGTGACCCGCCCAGCTCCGCACCGTGACATGGACTCACACGTCACTGCAACACCCCCACAAAGACAGTATCGCCCCTCAACATAACACCGATGCACCGCTCACTGAGATAATTACCCACACCTCACCCTGACACAGGCAAACCCTCACCGTGATAGCGACATCTAAATTCACAATGACACTGAGTTAGTCCTCTCCATCACACCGACACACACCTCAGCGTGGCAATCTCACACACGCCGTGGTCATGACATGCCTGTCACGGTGACACAGACACTCTCCTCTCAATGAGACCAGCACCCACACATTACACAGATACTCCACCCGCCCTGACACTACCAATCCCCCTCTTTGACATTTCCCTCGCCTTGACATCGACTTTTTCTTTCCACTGCCACACCAATACACCGGACATTATGACACCGACGACACTGCGACAACAACAAAATCCTCGCACTGTGACCCCGACATATCTCTCACCGTGACATAGAGATACACCGCGATGTGACCCGGTACACCTCTCACATGGACCCAGAAACACCTGTCACAATGACAGCAACTCGACTCTGACTGAAACACCGACTCACTGTGATAGTGAATCAACCATCACCGCGATACTGACGCAGCTCCAATCGTGACACCAACAAAAACCTCGCTGGTTCCCTGATATACCCCTTAGCGTGACCCAGACACGTACCTCACGGGGGCGCCGACGCCCCTCACTGTGCCACCAGCACACCTTGCGCTATAATACCCACATCGTGGCACTGACTCCGCACTCTCCGTGACCCGCTCAGCAGCTTGACCCTGACACACTGCAAACGCCAAACATCCGTCACCATCTCAGATCACCTCTGACCGAAACTGCAAACTCCTTTGCGAAGAATATCAGGAGATTAAAGGGACCGAACGCCAATGTCGACTACGAGTCCATGAGTTAAACTCAACTGCTGAATCCACTATATCTGAGATTTCCCGGCCGGATCTCTCGCAGAGAACTTATCTCAAGGCGACTCCGAATCACATCTCACAGTGACAGCGACACGCCCTTCACCGTGACACTGAGACGCCACTGACACCCACAGGCTCCTCAACGTGACCCGCCCAGCTCCGCACCGTGACATGGACACACACGTCACTGCAACACCCCCACAGAGACATTAGCGCCCCTCAACATAACACCGTTCACTGAGGCAATTACCGAACACTGCGCCGCTCTCTGAAGCAATTACCCACATCTCACAATGACTCAGGCAAATCCCTTAGCATGATGCCGATACCTAAATTCACAATGACACCGACATACTCCTCTTCATCACACGGACACACACCTCAGCGTGATAACCGGACACACACCGTTGCCATGACATGCCACTCACAGAGACACAGACACAGTCCTCTCAATGAGACCAGCACCCACAAATTACACAGATACTACCAGACCCCTCACTCTGACATTTCCCTCCTCTTCATTGTGACCCGGCACACCTCTCGCCGGGGCACAGAAACTCCTATCACAGTGACACCGACACGTCCCTCACAGCAACTCGGACATGCCCCGCGCTGAGACAGGGAATCTATCATCGCCACGATACTGACACAGACCCCACTGTAACGACAACAAAACCTTCACCAGCGCATTGATAACCCCTCAGAGTGACACAGACACGCCTCTCAAGATGGCGCCGACGTCTCTCACTGTGCCATCAGCACATCCTTCACTGTGACACCCTTCACCGTGATACTGACACAACACTCTCTGTGACCCTTCAGTAGCGAGACGCTGACTCACGTGTCACTGTAAACGCTAAACATCCTTCACCATCTCTCTCAGTATCACAAATTCGTCAGTCAGAGATCCCCTCCGACCAAAACTACCATGAGTTAAACTCAACCCTTCAATCCAAGCTTTCTGAGCTCAACTCTAATCTGTCAATTCTTAATCAAATGCACGGCGATCTCCATCACCAGTTCACTGAGATAGAAACGAAGTACAGATCTGTCAAAGAAACCAAGGCTCAAATCTGTGAATTGTTGACCAGCAGAAGAGGTGAGACATCATCCGCCAACTTCACCCGCTCCTCATCACAGGGCAGGCATGGAGAGAGGAAGCGTCACTCTGCTTGACATTGGGAGAGTGTGAAGAGATGTTATGGAGGGTGATTCACTCTGTGTTTGACCCAGTGAGTGTGTGATGGGGCTGCGTGGAGGAAGTTTCACTCTATCACTGAATCCAGGAGAGTGTGATGGGACGTTGTGGAGGTGGATTCACTCTGTGTCTGACGACGGGATTGTGAGACGTAACATTACAGCTTCACTCTGTGTCTCACTCCGGGAATGTCTCATGGGACGGTATGGATCCAGCTTCAGTCTGTGTCTGACAGCGGGATTGTGTGACGGGACAGTGCCCAGGGGAATTCTCCCCATGACTGACCCCTGAAGGGTGTGATGGAACCGTGGAGAGAGAGTTTCACTCTGTTTCACGGAGTGTGTGACGGGACGGTGCAGCGGGGGCTTCATTCTGTGTCTGAATCCGGGAGTGTGTGAAAGGATCGGTGAGAGAGAGAGTTTCAGTCTGTGTCTGACAACGGGATTGTGAGACGTAACATTACAGCTTCACTCTGTGTCTCACTCAGGGAATGTCTGATGGGACGGTATGGATCCAGCTTCAGTCTGTGTCTGACAGCGGGATTGTGTGATGGGACAGTGCCCAGGGGAATTCTCCCCATGACTGACCCCTGAAGGGTGTGATGGAACCGTGGAGAGAGAGTTTCACTCTGTTTCACGGACTGTGTGACGGGACGGTGCAGCGGGGGCTTCATTCTGTGTCTGAATCCGGGAGTGTGTGAAAGGATCGGTGAGAGAGAGAGTTTCAGTCTGTGTCTGACACCGGGACTGTGTGATGGGACGGTTTAGAGGGATTTTCACTCTGTGTCTGACACCGGGACTTTGTGAAGGGACGGTGTGGAGGGGGATTCACTCTGTGTCTGCCCGTGGGAGTGTGTGATGGGACGGTGTGGCGGGATTTTCACTCTGTGTCTGACACCGGGAGTGTGTGATGGGACGGTGTGGAGATAGATTCACTCTGTGTCTGACACCGGGAGTGTGTGATGGGACGGTTTGGAGGGATTTTCACTCTGTGTCTGACACCGGGACTGTGTGATGGGACGGTGTGGAGGGAGATTCACTCTGTGTCTGACCGTGGGAGTGTGTGATGGGACGGTGTGGAGGGATTTTCACTCTGTGTCTGACACCGGGAGTGTGTGATGGGACGGTGTGGAGATAGATTCACTCTGTGTCTGACACCGGGAGTGTGTGATGGGACGGTATGGAGGGAGATTAACTCTGTGTCTCACTCCGGGTATCTGTGATGGGACAGTGTGGAGGGAGATTCACTCTGTGTCTGACCCGGGGAGTGTGTGATGTGACGGTGTGGTGGGAGATTCACTCAGACTCTGACACCGGGAATGTGTGATGGGACGGTGTGGAGGGATTTTCACTCTGTGTCTGACTCCGTGAGTGTGTGATGGGACGGTGTGGAGGGACATTCACTCGGTGTCTGACACCGGGAGTGTGTGATGGGACGTTGTGGACTGAGATTCACTCTGTGTCTCACTCCGGGTATCTGTGATGGGACAGTGTGGAGGGAGATTCACTCTGTGTCTGACCCGGGGAGTGTGTGATGTGACGGTGTGGTGGGAGATTCACTCAGACTCTGACACCAGGAATGTGTGATGGGACGGTGTGGAGGGATTTTCACTCTGTGTCTGACTCCGTGAGTGTGTGATGGGACGGTGTGGAGGGACATTCACTCGGTGTCTGACACCGGGAGTGTGTGATGGGACGGTGTGGAGCGATTTTCACTCTGCGTCTGACACCGGGACTGTGTGATGGGACGGTGTGGAGATAGATTCACTCTGTGTCTGACCCGGGGAGTGTGTGATGTGACGGTGTGGTGGGAGATTCACTCAGACTCTGACACCGGGAGTGTGTGATGGGACGGTGTGGAGAGATTTCCACTCTGTGTCTGACACCGGGACTGTGTGATGGGACGTTGTGGACTGAGATTCACTCTGTGTCTCACTCCGGGTATCTGTGATGGGACAGTGTGGAGGGAGATTCACTCTGTGTCTGACCCGGGGAGTGTGTGATGTGACGGTGTGGTGGGAGATTCACTCAGACTCTGACACCGGGAATGTGTGATGGGACGGTGTGGAGGGATTTTCACTCTGTGTCTGACTCCGTGAGTGTGTGATGGGACGGTGTGGAGGGACATTCACTCGGTGTCTGACACCGGGAGTGTGTGATGGGACGGTGTGGAGCGATTTTCACTCTGCGTCTGACACCGGGACTGTGTGATGGGACGGTGTGGAGGGAGATTCACTCTGTGTCTGACGACGGAATTGTGAGACGTAACATTACAGCTTCACTCTGTGTCTCACTCCGGGAATGTCTCATGGGACGGTATGGATCCAGCTTCAGTCTCTGTCTGACAGCGGGATTGTGTGATGGGACAGTGCCCAGGGGTATTCTCCCCATGACTGACCCCTGAAGGGTGTGATGGAACCGTGAAGAGAGAGTTTCACTCTGTTTCACGGAGTGTGTGACGGGACGGTGCAGAGGGGGCTTCATTCTGTGTCTGAATCCGGGAGTGTGTGAAAGGATCGGTGAGAGAGAGAGTTTCAGACTGTGTCTGACAACGGGATTGTGAGACGTAACATTACAGCTTCACTCTGTGTCTCACTCCGGGAATGTCTGATGGGACGGTATGGATCCAGCTTCAGTCTGTGTCTGACAGCGGGATTGTGTGATGGGACAGTGCCCAGGGGAATTCTACCCATGACTGACCCCTGAAGGGTGTGATGGAACCGTGGAGAGAGAGTTTCACTCTGTTTCACGGAGTGTGTGACGGGACGGTGCAGCGGGGGCTTCATTCTGTGTCTGAATCCGGGAGTGTGTGAAAGGATCGGTGAGAGAGAGAGTTTCAGTCTGTGTCTGACACCGGGAGTGTGTGATGCGACGATGTGGAGAGATTTTCACTCTGTGTCTGACAACAGGAATGTGTGATGGGACGGTTTGGAGGGATTTTCACTCTGTGTCTGACACCGGGACTTTGTGAAGGGACGGTGTGGAGGGAGACTCGCTCTGTGTCTGACCGTGGGAGTGTGTGATGGGACGGTGTGGAGAGATTTTCACTCTGTGTCTGACACCGGGACTGTGTGATGGGACGGTTTGGAGGGATTTTCACTCTGTGTCTGACACCGGGACTGTGTGATGGGACGGTGTGGAGGGAGATTCACTCTGTGTCTGACACCGGGACTGTGTGATGGGACGGTTTGGAGGGATTTTCACTCTGTGTCTGACACCGGGACTGTGTGATGGGACGGTGTGGAGGGATTTTCACTCTGTGTCTGACCGCGGGACTGTGCGATGGGACGGTGTGGAGGGATTTTCACTCTGTGTCTGACCCTGGGAATATGTGATGGGACGGTGTGGAGGAAGATTCACTCTGTGTCTGACCCCGGGAGTGTGTGATGGGACGTTGTGCTGGGAGATTCACATTTCTTGTTCCTGATTTTCAGAGCAAGCGTGTTCCCAGGGCTGGGTGAGAAATCAAGACCGATGTTATTTCATATCCGCGTTGGAAACAACTTGCCATGGAGCGAAGGAATATTGTTCAAAAAATGATGCATTGTTGCTGGAAATAAATTCAAAGGAAGAGCAGGTATGTGTCACACCGAGAGAGGAGATATCCACAACAATCACAAATTCCCAAAATCAAGTACAGAGTGAAGCGTCCACCACACCGTCCCATCACACACTCCCGGGGTCAGACACAGTGAAGCTCCATCCACACCGTCCCATCACACTCTGCCAGGGTCAGACGCAGAGTGAAGCTCCGTCAATACTGACCCTTCACACCATCCCAGCGTCGGACACACATTGAAATTTCCTCTCTCTCTCTCTCTCTCTCTCTCTCTCTCTCTCTCTCTCTCTCTCTCTCTCTCTCTCTCTCTCTCTCTCTCTCTCTCTCTCTCTCTCTCTCTCTCTCTCTCTCTCTTTCTCTCTCTCATCCCACCCCACAGTCCCCGTATTAGTCATTGAGAGAGGCTCCTTCTTGCCAGGATTTTTCCTTCTTTTTCAATCTTTCGCAGGATTTTGTTTCCAACGCTCTCGGCGATGAAGACAGAACAAACTGGATTGGAAAATGCGAAGACGGGTGAGATTCGGATTTTTACTGGCTTTGGACTGAGTCATTAAATAGTTTGGAGTCACTCTGGGGCTGTGGAAAGTGACTGGGTCACGGTCGTGGATTAGATTCTGACACAGGGCTATTGGCGAGAGTGTGGGACAATGGCTTTAGTTTGGAGCGCGATCCGGGTCTGTGGTGAGAGCGGGTGTCACGATCGTAGATTAGAATGTGACACAGGGCTCTGGTGATAAAGTGTGTCAGGGGGATTTGTTTGGAGACACACGGGTCTGTGGGATGTGAGGGACTCACGATCGTTGATTATATTCTGACAGAGGGATTTGGAGCAGGTGCGTTAGTTTGGGGAGTAGTACAGCCTGTGGGTATAAAGTGGGTCGGGGGATTTGTTTGGAGACACACAGGGCAGTGGGATGTGAGGGGCTCACGATCGTAGATTATATTCTGACAGAGGGATTTGGGGCAGGTGCGTTAGTTTGGGGAGTGATACAGCCTGTGGGTATAATGTGGGTCAGGGGGGAAAACTCTGAACATCCTCTACATAGCACCATCCAGAGACAGAGAAGCAGTTTCAGCGACAGGTTACTATCGATGCAATCCTCCTCAGACAGGATGAAGAGGTCAATACTCCCCAATGCCATTAGGCTTTACAATTCAACCGCCAGGACTTAAGAACTTTTTAAAAGCTATTATTAATGCTTTTTGAGATAGTGATTTAGATGCATATCATATTTTTTACTGAGTTAAGTATTGTATGTAATTAGTTTTGCTACAACAAGTGTATGGGACATTGGAAAAAAGAAGTTGAATTTCCCCATGGGGATGAATAAAGTATCTATCTATCTATCTACCTATCTAGTTTGGAGACCAACACGGGGCTGTGTGGTTAGTGCGATGCAGTGGGATTAGATTGGTGACTGTCTGGGGTGTCCGCCTGGAGCTGATTTGACCCTGTTGAAATTGTTTTTACCTTCTTTGTTAGGGAAGAGGCTTCTAGTATTATTCACAAGTATTCCACTGGAAAGTCGGTCTGCGTTAAATGCGACTCTGACGGATGGAGGGACCATTGCAAAGGTCAATACCGTTTTATCTGCGAGAAGTCTCCACATTGGTGCACGGATATTCCTGAAAAGATCCAGGATCTCTGTCAACAGCCCGTAGGGCCAAACTGAATCACATTACAATCCGTTTTCCTGCCCCGTCTCTCTTCCCCACTCTTATCCACCTCATCCTCACATTCCCTCTTCACCGACTACGTCCCTCCCCCAACCATTCCCTCCACTACTCGCATTTCCCAACACTCTCCTACATTCCTCTTTCCCCGTCAATCTCTTTCTATCCAGCCATCCCTTCTACTGTTCTCACCCCCCCCCCACCCCGCGCACCGTTCTCCACCCCTCCTTCTCTTTTATCTCTCTCCCTCCTCTCCACCCATTCCCCTCTGCTCTTTGGGACACAGATTCCCGATCGCGGGGTAAAAGACTGTGTGCATTCACTCAATCTCTGCCCCTCGAGGTTTTACACACCTGTATAACGTCACCCGTGTTTCCCAAAGAATAAACTTCTCACGCCAGCCCTGTCTCCACAGCTCAGCCACTCGAAACCCGGCAACATACTCACAAATCTCCCTCTGCGCCCTTTCCAGCTGTACTGTCCTACAGCAGGGCGACCAGAACCGACACAGTACTTCAGGCGTGGCCTCAACAGTGTTGTACAACTGCAATGTGACCTCCCGACTCCTGTACTCAGTGAAGACCAGCGTGCCACATGTCCTGTCTGTCTGTATCGCGTGTTTGTCACCGGAATCACCATCTGATTTATTGTCTGTGACTTATATCACCTGAGAGAGATCATTTGTACAATCAGTACTGAGCAAAGACGAAAATTTAATGTAAGTTCCAAAAATTCATAAATAAAGCAAATAGGGGAATATCGAGGGTGCTCATCGAATCAGGAAGCATTTAGTAATCAGATGTTGGAAGAGAAGTAACTTGTTTTAAATCGTTGAGCGCGGGTCGTCAAGCTCCTGTACCTCCTCTCCGATTTACGAATGATGACAGGGCATTTCCCGGGTGGTGATGGTCCTCAGTAATAGATGAGGTCCCTCTTGAAGTTTTCCTTGATGGAGGGGAGTGTTTTGCCCGCGATGGAGTTGCCTGAGTCTGGAGCCCTCTGCAGCCTCTGGCGACCCTGTGCGTTGCAGCCTCCACACCAGGCGGCGATGCGACAAGTCAGAATACTCTCCGCTTAACATCTGGAGAAATTCGCGAGTTTTCAATGACGGATCACATCTCCTCACCCTCCTGACATTGTAATCTCTTCTTTCAAGAAACAGACATGGACGGTGGTGAAGGTATGTGCAGAATCCGGGCTAGAATACATTCAGACTCAGATTAGAAATAACCAAGTCTAAGAGTGAATAAATCCAAAGCGGAAATCAAACTCCTACGGTTGAGCACTGAGTGTTCAACACGAGTCTTTTAGCTGCAGACATTTCACGAAGGAATGAGGTAGGCAATAACCGGCAGTCTGAGTCTTATGTGGAAAGTAACAGCTCTCCATACTCCGGGGAATGGGAGTGCCGAACTTGGATGCAAGTTCCCTTATAGGTTAAACAGCATGCTGTTCCAGAAAGCCATCACGGCTGCAGTCTATAAAGTCCTACTCAAGAATGATTCGAACAAATTGATTGTGCAAGATAAAGTTCCCCATGACAACTGCTGTTCCATTCTTACATGCCTCAGATATTCCTGTTTCCTGCCTGTGACACTGTAATGATATTATTCGCTGTTCCACTGACAACTCACACCAGTGAATCTTTCCATTTACTATTCGTTATCTCTACCCAGATGGAATCGACATTCTGCTCCTTAGATCTTATCTCGTCTCTCACAATCGCCCTGACCTTATCCTCAATGAAGAGCGCTACCGGAACACCTTGACCTTCCTGCCTGTCCTTCTGTATTACCTGATATACTTGTACGTTTAATTTGCCAGCTTCTCCACCATTCCAGGCAGTCCATACACTCCTTGTGCTTTTAAAATCATGTCATCATTTTGTTTACAATTTTTTTCGCTTCATTTCACTCCACTCCTACGCTTCACTTTTATATTTTTAGATTTTCCTTCATCTTTATCCACACTTTTCTCTTTTACTGTATCCACACTCCGCCAATCTGTTTTATTTCCATCCCCTACTATTTAGTTTAAACCCACCGCCCTCGTTATGCGACTCGCTGGGACCCGGGTCCCATCACGGTTCAGGTGAAGCCCGTCCCATTGGAACAGCTCCCCCTTTCAGCAATACTGGTGCCAATTTCTCATGAATTTATACCCACTTCTCTCAAACCAGTTCTTGAGATATGCATTTACGAGGGGTGATTGATGGCCTAAGGTAGAAGGAGACGAGTTATTAACTTCAAACTTTCTGCCTTTTTACTTAAAGCTTTGAATTGCACGCGCATGTAACGAGAGCTGAATAACTCATCTCCCTCTACCTTAGATCACGAACTTATCAATCGCCCCTGGTGTGGACCAGCTCTGCAAATAAGGGATCCGTATGCTCCAGGACCGCTGGACGAAGCGTGTGCATGCAGCAGGGGACTAAGTTGAAAAATTAATGTGCTGGGTTTTCTAATATTGACTCCTTCTAGGCCAAGAACTTAACAATCACCCATCGTAAGTCTCAGATCTTCTTTACCCTATGCTTATTTTCACGTGGTTCAGGCAGTTCTAGTTATTGTTTCTGCTTTTCCAGTTAGGCCCAGGCTGCTCGAATTCCTTCAGCAGAACCTACTTCCTTGATCGACGTCTGTTATAAATATATCTTAAACATAACCAGTGGCTTGGCTTCCACCGTCGCCTGCAGCTGCAAATTCCAGAAATTCACTCCTCTCTAGCTGAAGAAATCCCTCCTAATCTCACTACTGGATACTGGCAGTTTGTGGGCGGGGGTTCACCTAACAGATGAAAGTTACGGTGGTCCGGTCTCTGGCAGTGAGTCAGGATTCTTAAGTGTGAGGGTGAACAGCTAAAGGTCTCCTAACTGAAAAGGTAGGATTGGATTCATACTTAACTCTGAGATGCAGAAACATAAGTCACAGTTATCAGTACCACAATGGAATTTAGGGAATTACAGAGGCATGAGAGAGGAGCTTGGACAGGTGGATTGGAGGAGGTTACTGGGGGTGATCACGGCAAAACAGAAATGGCTGGAGCTTCTGGGAATAGTACACAAGGCGCAAGATAGATATGTCCAACAGAAGGAGAAGTTCTCATATGGCAGGGTTAGCCACCGCGGCTGACGATGGAAGTTAAGGACCGCATTAAAGCCAATGGAATGATCTGTAAGGTAGTAAAAGTGTGTGGGAAGGTGGATAATGGAAAAGTTTTCAAAAGCGGCCTTAACTCAGTGGCTGCGAAAATATCAGTGTCTATTATTATGGATAAGTTATGGAGTCTAAGGAATGATCAAGTAAATCAAAGTCAGCATAGTTTCTGTGAATACAGATCTTGCCGGACAAGCCTATTACAGTTCTCAGAGGGGGGTAACAAACCGAGTGGACACAGGAGAGGCGGTGGATGTCACTGTGAGTGTCTGTGAGTGTGAATCTTGCCGGACAAGCCTGTTGGAGTTCTCAGAGGGAGTAACAAACCGAGTGGACACAGGAGAGGCAGTGGATGTCACTATGAGTGTCTGTGTGTGTGAATCTTGCCGGACAAGCCGGTTAGAGTTCTCAGAGGGAGTAACAAACCGAGTGGACAAAGGAGAGGCAGTGGATGTCACTGTGAGTGTCTGTGAGTGTGAATCTTGCCGGACAAGCCTGTTAGAGTTCTCAGAGGGAGTAACAAACCGAGTGGACACAGGGGAGGCAGTGGATGTCACTGTGAGTGTCAGTGAGTGTGAATCTTGCCGGACAAGCCGGTTAGAGTTCTTAGAGGGAGTAACAAACCGAGTGGACACAGGAGAGGCAGTGGATGTCACTGTGCGTGTCATTGAGTTTGAATCTTGCCGGACAAGCCTGTTAGAGTTCTCAGAGGGAGTAACAAACCGAGTGGACACAGGAGAGGCAGTGGATGTCACTGTGAGTGTCAGTGAGTGTGAATCTTGCCGGACAAGCCGGTTAGAGTTCTTAGAGGGAGTAACAAACCGAGTGGACACAGGAGAGGCAGTGGATGTCACTGTGAGTGTCATTGAGTTTGAATCTTGCCGGACAAGCCTGTTAGAGTTCTCAGAGGGAGTACCAAACCGAGTGGACACAGGAGAGGCAGTGGATGTCACTGTGAGTGTCAGTGAGTGTGAATCTTGCCGGACAAGCCGGTTAGAGTTCTTAGAGGGAGTAACAAACCGAGTGGACACAGGAGAGGCAGTGGATGTCACTGTGCGTGTCTGTGAGTGTGAATTTTGCCGGACAAACCTGTTAGAGTTCTCGGAGGGAGTAACAAACCGAGTGGACACAGGAGAGGCAGTGGATGCCACTCTCTTGGATTTTCAGATGACATGTGACAAGGCGCCACACATGAGACAGCTTAACAATAGAAAATCCGATGGCGTTACAGGAGAGATTCTGGCATGGATCGCGGAATGGCTGACAGGCAGAAGGCAGAGAGTGGCAATAAAAGGGTGCTTTTCTGATTGGCTGCTGCTGTCTAGAGGCGAACCTTACTGGACAGCATTGCGACCGTTACTTTTACCATGTTTGTCAACGATTTGGGATATTGAATTGATGACTTCGTGGCAACGTTTGGGGATGATACAAAGGTAGGTGGAGGAGTATGTCGAGCTGAGGAAGCAAAACGATTACAGCAGGATAGAGATAAATTGAAAGAATGGGCAAAATGGCAGATGGAATACAGTGTTGCGAAACGTATGAAAATGAATTTTGGTAAAAGGAACAACAAGACGGATAATTATCAGAACGGGAGGATGTTTCAAATATCAGAGGCGCAGAGGCACTTAGGAGTCCTTGTGTAAGGTTCCCAGAAAGTTTATTTACAGTTTGGGTCTGTTGTAAAGAAGGCAAAGTGAATTTTACCATTTATGTGAAAGGGAATGAAACGGGAAAACAGGGCAATAATGCTGATCATTCTTAACGGTCTAATCAGGCAGAAACTAGTATTTGCAACAGTTTTGGGCCCCATATCTCAGATATGAGATATATCTAAGGCTAATATATGGCTAATGGAATGTTGGTCTTTATTACAAAGAGAATTGAGTACAAGAGCAAGGAAATCCTTATGCATTTGTAAAGGGCCCTAGTGAAACCACACCTGGAGTATTGTGTACAGTTTTGGTCTCCAGGGTTAAGGAAAGACATCCCGGCTACAGAGAAAGTGCAGCGTAGATTCACGAGGTTAACTCCTGGGAATGTCCGGAATTTCTTACGCAGAGAAGTCAGAGAGACTGGCATTGTTCACGCTGGAATAAAGGAGATTGAGAGGGGATCTGATTGCATCATATAAGATTATTAAAGGATTGGACAAGATAGAGGCAGGAAATATGTTCCAGATGCTGGGAGAGTCCAGTACCAGAGGGCATAGTTTAAGAATAAGGGGTCGGTCATTTAGGACAGAGTTAATGGAAAAACTTCTTCTCCCAGAGAGTTGTGGGGGTGTGGAATGCACTGCCTCAGAAGGCAGTGGAGGCCAATTCTCTGGATGCTTTCAAGAAGGAGCTAGATAGGTATCTTATGGATAGGGGCATCAAGGGACATTGGGGCAAAGCAGGAACCGGGTATTGATAGTAGATGATCAGCCATGATCTCAGAATGGCGGTGCAGGCTCGAAGGGCCGAATGGTCTACTTCTGAACCTATTGTCTATTGTCTATAGAGGATGTGTTCTGATTGAGGAGAGATCAGAGGAGTTTAGCAAGGGTAATTAAGGAAATGAAGGGGTAAAATCTAAGTAACATTTAGCTGCTTGGGTCCTGCACTCAATGGAATTTGGAAGAATGCGGAAAAGCGGGAGTGGGCTAAGTCTGATTGAAACCTACCCAATGCTGAAAGAAGACACAGGGTGGATACGGAAGGTCGCTTTCTTTGGTGGGGGTGTGTAGAACTAGACTACACTGCCTCAGAATTGAGGAGCACCCTCTCAGAACAGGGATAGGGTGGAATTATTTCTTGAGCCAGAGTCGTGAATCTGTGGAATGCCCTACTACTGACTGAAGGAGGCCAAGTTTCAGGGTGTATTTAAGTCAGTTTTTGATCGTTGATTTCTTCTCTCCTCATCTGGAAATGAATGCTGACGTGTATTGTCCATCCTCACCACCTACTGCACCTGTAACTTAAATTTGAGGGAATCCTGCACGTGGATGGCCAAACCCTTTTCTCCGTAGACTGCTGAATTTTCTCTACATCTAGAAAATAGTCTACACCTTTATTTCTGATACCAAATTGCATGATCATGCACCTCCCAACACGGTATCCCATCAGCCACTAGTTTGCCCATTTTCCTAATCTGTATGAACCCCTCTGTAGCCCATCTGCTACAAACACTGTTTGTTGATCGGAAATGTTATGGCCGATCAACACTGAGTGTGGTTTCCCGATGAGGAAGTAAAACATTCTGTTGCAGAGGGAGAAGCACCGCCCGGGATTTGGAGCTTGTCGATAAGAACTGAGGAAATGATTGTGCTGACCTCTGAGCTGTTGTCATAAACCGCAGCCTGATGTAGGTATTGCCATTGTCCAGATGGTCCAAGGCCTAGTGGGGACAGTGTCTGATCGTGTACCATTTGTCTACTAATGGCATGGGTAGGATAAGTGAGGAGAAGATATAGGGAGTTGGGTTAAAGGGCAGGATCTCCAATATTGCTACCCATGCCATGTGCTAGCAAGTCTAGAACCAGATTATACAATTTACACACAGAGGTTTCAGATAGTTACTGAGAGATAGGCGACAGAGTTCCAGAACAGTTATTGCTGAGGTTGTGGAAGTGGATGGTGATAGGAACTCACATTAAATTGGTACTCAGATGGTTGAGATCAGTGCAGATATTTTCCTGGGCTGCATACATTTCAATGCAGAAGAATCTGCATTGGCCGAAAATAGTGCTGAAGATGACGCAGCCAGTTTACAAACAGAGGTTATGTGTACTGAGGAGAGGCTATTGAGGGGGCAGCTTTACAGTCAATTGGTTGAGTTGCAGCGTAAAATGTAGACACCATCGAACTGGATGAATAGAGGAGTGAAGGTGTTCAATTTTAATGTGCGGAGTATAATGGATAAAGAGGTGTTTCATTGGCAGGAGGCAAAGTGTGGGAATGAGCCGAGACTTTTTGGTTGGCTGCCGGTGACTCATCACTTTCCACAGGGGTCTGTGTCGTGAGCAAAGCGTTTTACCTTGTATGTCAATCATTTGGATGATAGAGCTGATTGCGTAGTTGCGAAGTTTGCAGAGGATTTGAAGATGGGTGGAGGGGCAGGCTGTTTTCAGGAAGCCGAGAGCATAGAGCCTCTTCTTTAAAAGGAGATAAAATTCGGAAAAATATCTAAGGATGAATGGGATTCTCTAAACGTTAATTTGCGGGTTGAAGAAGGTAAATGCAACGTCGGAATTCATTTCAAGAGGGCTGGAATATAAAGGCAATGATGTAATATTGAGACTTTACAAAACATTGGTGAGGCATCTCGTGGAGTATTATGAACGGTTGTAGGCCTTTTATTTATCAAAGGATGTACTGAAGTTGAAGAGGGTTCTAAAGAGAGTCAAGAGGTTGATTCCATAAAAATCGTTTGATCACTCTGGGCCTACACCAGGATTAAGTAAATGAGTTGTGACCTCATCGAAACATCTCTAATGGTGAAAGGCTTTGCTCGAGTGTATGTGGAGATGATTTCCCCGCTGGTGGGACAGTGAAAGACGAGAGGATACATCTAAGAACAGAGAGGTACCCTCTGTGCACCCCTTATCCTCTGATTTCCAGTGTATTCAGGCCCAGAGTTGAAAGCTTCCTGTATAACAAGGCTTTCAATCACAGAATAAGTATTGTGCACCTGCTGTGAAGCCTGTCCAATGTATGCACATCCTTTACTCCATCAGGGGCCCGAAGATACTCACAACACTTAAACTGAGCCGCACCTGTGCCTTATAAAGTTAGAAAATTCCATCCTTGCTTATATACTCCAGTCCTCCGAAATAAAAAAAAAGTAACATCATATTTTCCTTCCTCAGTATGGACTGAACCTGCAAATAAATCCTAACGGAATCCTGCACGAGGTCCCTTTGCACCGTAGATATTTCTCCATTCAGAAAATAGTCAACTCTTACATTTTTTTCTACCAAAGTGTAGGGCCATACACTCTCCCACACTGTACTCTATCTGCTGCTCATTTGTCCGTTTTCCTATTGTGTCTAAGTCCTTCTGTAGCCTCTCTGCTACCTCAAAACTGCCTCTTGATCGGTAATGTATTATTGGTCTGCACTTACTATGGTTCCCTGATGAGAAATCAAACATCCTGTTGCAGACGGTGATAACACCTTAAACGTCCATTGGGTTAGACGGGGCAGAGTTTCTTTAGTGTGTCCAGGACGGTTTCCTGTCACAGTATGTTGACAGGCCGAATAAGGGGAATGCCATACTAAATCTAGTAACAGATAACGAACCGGGTCAGATCACAGATCTCTCAGTGGGTGAGCATCTGGCGAACAGTGGCCACCTCTGTTGGCATTTAGAATTATCATGGAAAAGGATACAATCAGAGAGGACAGGAGAATTTTTAATTGAGGGAATTGAAATTATGAAGGAATAAGACTAGAAATTGCAGGTGTGAATTGGGGTGATGTTATCGCAGGGAAATATACTATGGACATGTGGTCAAAATTTAGGGATCAGGATGTTGGGGATAAGTTCGTCCCAATGAGGAAGATAAAGAATGGTAGGGTGAAGGAACCATGGGTGACAAGTGAGGTGGACATCTAGTCAGGTGGAAGAAGGCAGCATACATGAGGTTTAGGAAGTAAGGATCAGATGGGGCTATTGAGGAACATAGGGTAGCAAGCAAGAAGGTTATGAAGGGGGCATGAAAAGGCCTTGGCGAGAAGGGTAAAGGAAAACCCCGAGGCATCCTTCATTCATGTGAAGAGCAAAAGGATGCCAGTAGTGAAGGTAGGACCGATTAGAGATAAAGGTAGGACGGTGTACCTGGAGGCTGTGGAAGTGTGTGAGATCCTTAACGTATACATCTCTTCGGTATTTACCAATGAGAGGTAACTTGATGACAGTGAGGGCAATATGAGTGAGGTTGATGTTCTGGAGCATGTTGGTTCTGGGCTCCCTGCTTTTCGTAATTTTTATTAACGGCCTGGATGTGGTGGTAGAAGGGTTGGAAAGTTTGCATAAGACACAAAGTTTGTGGTGTTTTGGATAGTGTTGAGGATTGTCGAAGATTGCAGAGAAACGTTGATGGGATGCAGAAGTGGGCTCAGAAGTGGCAGATGGAGTTCAACCCGGAGAAGTGTGAGGTGGTACACTTTAGAAGGACAAACTCCAAGGCAGAGTACAAAGTAAATTGCAGGATATTTGGTACTGTGGAGGAGCTGATGTATCTGGGGGTAGATGTCCATAGATCCCAGAAAGTTGCCTCATAGGTAGATAGGGTAGTTAAGAAAGTTTATGGGGTGTTAGCTTTCATAAGTCGAGGGATAGAATTTAAGGTTCGAGTTGTAATGACGCAGCTATATAAAACTCTGTTTCAGCCACACTTGGAGTACTGTGCCAAGTTCTGGTCGCCTCACTATTGGAATGATGTGGAAGCATTGAAAGGGCACAAAGGAGATTTACCAGGATGCTGCCTGGTTTAGAGAGTATGGATTATGATCAGAGATTAAGGGAGCTAGGGCTTTACTCACTGGAGAGAAGGAGGATGAGAGGAGACATGATAGAGGTGTACAAGATATTAAGAGGAATAGATAGAGTGGGCAGCCAGCGCCTCTTCCCCAGGGCACCACTGCTCAGTACAAGCGGACATGACTTTAAGGTAAGAGGAGGGAAGTTCAAGGGGGATGAGAGGAAGTTATTTTTTTTACTCAGAGAATGGTTGGCGTGTGTAATGCACTGCCTGAGTCAGTGGTGGAGGCAGTTGCACTAGTGAAATTTAATAGAGTAGTAGACAGGTATATGGAGGAATTTTAGTTGGGGTTGATATAGAAGGCAGGGTTTAAATGTCGACACAGCATTGTGGGCCTAGGGGCTTTTACTGTGCATTCTATGTTCTATGTTATATACCCCGGCCCAGGATTTGGAGCTTGTTTTTAAGAACTGAGGAAATGTTTGTGCTGAACACTGAGCTATGGCCAGTAAACCGCAGCATGACGTAACTATTATGTTGTGCAATGGTCCAAGGCTCAGTGGAGAGCAAATGAGATTGCACCCGTTGTGGACCTATCGTGAAGAGAGACAAAGTGCAGTTGGTCAACGTTCTGGGCCCTGTGTAGATCCTCAGAGATGCTAACATCCGGGATATTCAAATAATTCTAGAGGCTTGCCGGGTGACAGACAGGACATATAGGGAGGTAGTTACACGTAGGATGGAGGACACAGGAAACTGGGTAACAGCGAGGCAGGCGAAAACGTTTAATGAGCCAGCGCAGAGTAGCCCTGTTGTCATCCTCATTAGTAGAATGTATAACACTTTAGGTACAGTCGCGGAGAGAGGTCCCAGTGGTCGGCTGTTTGGCAGTGAGTCTGCCTCTTGACTCAGAAGGGAAGGGGGAAGAAGAGACACGCTGTGGTGATAGGGGATTCGTTAGTTAGGGGAACAGACTGGAGACTCGTTGTGACAGAATGAGATTCCTGGATGGCAAGATGCCTCCCGCGTGCCAGGGTCCGGGATATCTCAAAACGAATCCTCAGCATTCGTAAGTGCGAAGGTCAAAAGCGAGAAGTCTGTTTACTGAAGAGGTATGATTAAATTAATTCTGCAATTTGTGAGGGAGAAGCATAAGTCACATGCATCAGTATCTCAATGGAATAATGGGATTTACAGAGGCTGAAGAGTAGATCCCTTGAGCAAGAATCCCAGAAGTTTAATTTGCAGGCTGAGTCTGGGTTAAGAAGGCAAGTGCGATGGTGGCATTTATTTTAAGGTGAAATTAATAATAATAATAATAATAATAATAATAATAATAATAATAATAATAATAATAATAATAATAATAATAATAATAATAATAATAATAATAAAAAAAAAACAAGGATATAATGCTGATGCTTTATAAGGAAACAAGAAGGCCGCAGTTGGAGTATTGGCACCAGATCTGGTCCCAATATCGCATAAAGGATATGTTGTCATTGGAGAGAGTGCAGGCGAGGTTCACAAGGATAATGCTGGAAATGAAGGGGTTAACCTTAGAGAAGCGTTCGGGAACTTTGGGCCTGTACGCATTGGAAGTTAGAAGAATGCGTGGTGATAGAACGATAGAAACATTGAACATTACAGCACAGAAACAGGACCTCCGGCCCTTCCTGTATGTGCTGAACCATATTTCTGCCTAGTCCCACTGACCTGCACCTGGACCTTATCTCTCCATACATCTCTCATCCATGCACCTGTCCAAGTTTTTCTTAAATGTTATATGTGAGCCTGAAATTAGAAATTCATCCCACAGCTCATTACACACTCCCACCATTCACTGTGTGAAGAAGCCACACCCCTGCCCATATTTCATTTAAACGGTTCCTCCTTCACCCTTAACCCATGTCCTTTGTGTTTTTTCTGTCCCCTAGCCTCAGTGAAACAAGCCTGCTTGTATTCATTCTATCTGTACCCAGCATAATTTTATATCCCTCTTCAATTCTCCCCTCATTCGTTTACGCTCCAGGGAATGAATTCTCAACCGATTCAACCTTTCTCTGTATCTCTGTTTCTCAAGTCCCAGCAACATCCTTGTAAACCTTCTCTGCACTCTTTCAACCGTACTAACATCCTTCCTTTAATTGGGTGACCAAAACTGCGCACAATACTCCAAAATCGCCTTCACCATTGTCTTATATAACATTCCAACTCTTATACTCAATACTTTGATATATAAAGGCCAATGTACCAAAAGCTCTCTTTATGACCCTATCTGTCTTTTACGCCACTTTTTGGGAATTCAGTATCTATATTACCATATTCCTTTGTTCTACTGCACTCCTCAGTGCCCTACAATTTACCTTGTATGTACTACCTTGTTTTTTCCTTCCAAAGTGCAATACCTCACACATGTCTGTATTAATATCCATCTACCATTTTCAGCCCCTTTTTCCAGCTGATCCACATCCATCTCTAAGCTTAGAAAAACTTCCTCACTGTCCACTTCATCTCCAAAATTTGTATCATCAGCCTATCTGCAGATCCGGTTTACCACATTATCATCCATATCATTGATATAGATGACAAATAACAATGGACCCAGCACTGATCCCTGTGGCACACCACTAGTCACAGGCCTCCACTCAGGGAAGCAATCCTCCACTACCACTCTCTGACTTCTCCCAATGAGCCAAAGTCTAATCCAATTTTCTACCTCACCATGTATACCTAGCGCTTGTATCTTCCTAACTAACTTCCCATGAGGGACCATGTCAAATGACCTACTGAAGTCCACGTAAACAACATCCATTGCTTTCGCTTCATCTACTTTCCTGGTAACCTCTGCGAAAAAAAACTCTAATAGGTTGTTTAAACAGTCTTGTGGTCTTGTTGAACCTACCGAATGTTGAAAGGGCTGGGTACGGTGGGTGTGCAGAGGATGTTTCCAGTGGTGAGGGCACATTTCCAGGACGTCAGGGCACATACTCAAACTATGGGGCGCCCTTTCAGAATGGAAGCAAAGAGGAGTGCCTGTTGCCAGAGAGAAGCGAATATGCGGAACGCTCTGCCACAAACCATGCCGGAGGCCAAGCCCGTGAGTAGAGTTAGGCGGAATATAACAGTTTTCTGATTGGTTAGGGCATCAGAAATACGGCAAAGAGTTCGGTTGAGTGGGATCCGGGATTGGCCATGAATGGCAAATCAGATTTGATGGGCTGAATAGCCTTATGCTTTGCAATGTCTTCTGGTTGTATCATCTCCAATGTCAGCAAATCCATTATTTCCTAAGGGGACCAACAATTCTCATAATACAACAAATCCGAACATTGCAGTGCCTTGTAAAGCCTAGAAAATAAACCTTTGCTTATATTCTGGTCATCTGGAAATGAATGAGAACATGGCATTTGTCTTCCTCACCATGGACTCCACCTGTAAATTAACCTCGAGGGAATCCTGCACCAGGACTCCCAAATCCCTTTGAGCCGTAGTTTGTTTTTTTAAAAAAAGAAAATAGTTCACACTTTTATTTCTTCTGGAAAATTGCATGACCGTACACTTCGAGGCACTGTATTCCATCTGCCAGTACTTTTCCCATTTTCCCTATCTGTGTAAGGCTACTTAAACTGCTACTTCAAAACTACCTGTAGATGCGAAATGTTATGACCGATCTGCACGGGCTGTGGTTTCACGATGAGGAAGTCAAACATTATTTTGCAGAGGGAGATGCAACGGTCCAGGTTTTGGAGCTTGTTGGTGGGAACTGAGGAAATGACTGTGCTGAACGCTGAGCTGTTGCCAGTAAACCGCAGCGTGACGTAATCATTGCTATTGTCCAGAAGGTCCAAGGCCCAGAGTAGAGCAAGTGAAGCCCTGTTCCTTGTGGGTACCAATTTCATGGGTTGGGCGTATAACGAGGGAATACAGGAAGCTAGGTTCAAAATAATTTATCCCTCAATGTCAGCAAGACGAAGGATTTGTTTGTTGATTTCAGAAAGAGTAGCACAGCCCCATCTAAATCGGTGGTGCGCAGGTGGAACAGGTCAAAAGCTTTAAGTTCCTCGGGGTGAATATAACAAATGGCCTGACTTGGTCTAACCAAGCAGAATCGACTGCCAAGAAGGCCCACCAGCGCCTTTACTTCCTGAGAAAGCTGAAGAAATTTGACCTGTCCCCTAAAACCCTCACTAATTTTTATAGGTGCACCGTAGACAGGATGAAGAGGTCAATACTCCCCAATGCCATTAGGCTTTACAATTCAACCGCCAGGACTTAAGAACTTTTTTTTAAAAAAGCTATTATTAATGCTTTTTGAGATAGTGATTTAGATGCATATCATATTCTTTACTGAGTTAAGTATTGTATGTAATTAATTTTGCTACAACAAGTGTATGGGACATTGGAAAAAAAGTTGAATTTCCCCATGGGGATGAATAAAGTATCTATCTATCTATCTATATATCTAGAAAGCATTCTTCTAGGATGCATCACAACCTGCTATGGAAGTTGACCATGTCCAAGACCGGAAGAAGCTACAGAAGATCGTGAACACATCCCAGCACATCACACAAACTAATCTTCCATCATTGGACTCACTTTACACCACACGCTGTCGGAGGTTGATGTTCCGCAGCATGTTGGTTCTGGGACCCCTACTTCTCGTGATTTTTATTAGCGACCTGGATATGGGGGTAGAAGGGTGGATTTACAAGTTTGCAGATGACACAAAGGTTGGTGGTGTTGTGGATAGTGTAGAGGATTGTCTAATATTGAAGAGAGACCTTGATAGGGTGCAGAAGTGGGCTGAGAAGTGGCAGATGGCGTTAAACTCGGAGAGGTGTGAAGTGGTACACTTTAGAAGGACAAACTCCAAGACAGAGTAAATAAAGTAAATGGCTGGATTCTTGGTAGTGGGGACGAGCAGAGGGATCTGGAGGGTACATGTCCATGATCCCGGAAAGTTGCCTCACAGCTAGATAGTGTAGTTCAGAAAGTTTATAAGCTGTTAGCTTTCATAAGACGAGTGGTAGAGTTTAAGGGTCGCGAGGTAATGATGCACCTTTATAAAACACTGATTAAGCCACACTTGGAATACAGTGTCCAGTTCTGGTTGCCTCAATATAGGAAGGATGTGGAAGCATTGGAATGGGTACAGAGGAGATTCACCAAGACGCTGCCTGTTGTAGAGCGTATGTATTATGATCAGAGATCAAGGGGGCTGGAGCTTTACTCTTTGGATAGAAAGACGATGAGAGGACACATGACAGAGTGATACAAGATATGAAGAGGAATAGACAGAGTGGACAGCCAGTACATCTTCCTCAGGACACAATTGCTCAATAAAACAGGACGTGGCTTTAAGATAAGTGGCGAGAAGTTCAAGGGGGATATTAGAGGAATGTTCTATTTCCTCAGAGTATGGTTGCTGTGGGGAATCACTGCCTGTGTCAATGGTGGAGGCAGATACACTGGTGAAATTTAAGAGACTACTGGACAGGTATATGGAGGAATTTAAGGGGGGAGTGGTTATATGGGATGCATGGCTTAGGGGTCCAATAAACATTGTGGATCGAAGGGACTGTACTGTACTGTAATATTCTATGTTCTATGTTATGTACTCTGGCCCAGGATTTGCAGGCTGTTTATAAGAACTGAGGAAATGATTGTGCTGAACGGTGAGCTATGGCCAATAAACCGCAGTCTGACGTAACTATTGCTCTTGTGCAATGGTCCAAGGCCCAGTGGAGAGCAAATGAGATTGCACCCGTTGTGGACAAAGTACATCTGGTCAACGTTCTGGGCCCTCTATAGATCCTCTGAGATGCTAACATCCGGGATATTCAAGTAATTCTAGAGGCTTGCGGGTGACAGAGGAGACCTATAGAGAGGCAGTTACACCCAAGGTGGAGGGCACAGAAAACTGGGTGATAGCCAAGAAGGGGAAGCGGTAAAGGAGAGAGTGCAGAGTACCCCTGTGGTCATCCTCATCGGTAGCAGGTATAACAATTCAGAGACAGTCGGACATACGAACTAGTATCTCAAACCGAATCCTCAGCATTCGTAGATACGAGGATCAAAAGCCAGAAGTCTGTTTACTGAAGAGGTATGATTAAATTCATTCTGCAGTTAGTGAGGGAGAAGCATAAGTCACATGTATCAGTATCGCAATGGAATAATGGGATTTACAGAGGCACAGGAGTGGATTCATTGTACAAGAATCCCAGAAGTTTAATTTACAGGTTGTCTGGGGTAAGAAGGCAAATGCAATAGGGGCATATATTTCATGGGAAAATGAAAACAAAAAAAAACAAGGACATAATGCTGAGGCTTTATAAGGAAACACGAAGGCCACAGTTGGAGTATTGGCAACAGATCTGGGCCCCATATCGCATAAGGGATTATTTGTCATTGGAGAGTGTCCAGAAGAGGTGAACGAGGATAATTCTGGAAATGAATGGGGTTAACATATGAGAAGCGTTCGGCAACTTTGGGACTGTACACATTGCAAATTAGAAGAAAGCATGTTGATAGAATAATAGAACCATAGAAAATTACAGCACAGAAACAGGCCCTCTGGCCCTACCTATCTGTGCCAAAACATTTTGTCTGCCTAGTCCCACTGACCTGCACCTGAACCATATCCCTCCATACCACTCTCATCCATATACCGGTCCAAGATTTTCTTAAATGCTATAAGTGAGCCTACACATACAACTTCATGTGACAGCTCATTCCACACTCTCACCATTCTCTGTGTGAAGAAACCACCCCCATGTTTCTGTGAAACTGTCCCCCCTTCATTTTTAGCTTCACTCTTCACTCTGTTTTTTCTTCTCCTCCAGCCTCAGTATAAAAAGCCTGCTTGCATTCACTCTATCTCTAACTATCATAATTTTATATACATCTTCAAATCTCCCCTCATTCTTCTACGCTCCAGGGAATAAATTCTTATCCAATTCAACCTTTCTCTGTAACTCAGTTTCTCATGTCCCGGCAACATCCTTGTAAACCTTCTCTGCACTCTTTCAACCTTATTAATATCTTTCCTGTAATTAGGTAACCAAAACTGCACACAATACTACAAATCCTGCCTCGCCAATGTCATATACAACGCCAGAGGTTCGTATATTACATTTACAATGGCATATTCGAACCGATCTAACTGTGACGCCACTTTTGGGGAATTTTGTATCTGTATTCCCAGATCCCTCTGTTCTGCTGCACTCCTCAGTGCCCTACCATTTATCTTGTATGTTCTACCTTGGGTTGACCTGCCGAATGACCATACCTCACACGTATCTGTATTAAACTCCATCAGCCATTTTTCAGCCCACTTTTAGAGCTGATCCAAATCGCTCTGAGGCTTTGAAAACGTTCCTCACTGTCCACTACATCTCCAGTCTTTGTATATTTGCAGATCCAATTGACCACATTATCTTCAACATCATTGATACAGATGACAAATAACTATGGACCCGGCACTGATCCCTGTGGCACAGACACAGTCCTCAACTCAGGAAAGCAATCCTCCTCTACCTCTCTCTGGCTTCTCCCAATGAGCCAATGTCAAATCCAATTTTCTACCTCACCATGCATACCTAGCGCCTGTATCTTCATAACTAACCTGCATATGAGAACTTGTCAAAAGTCCTACCGAAGTCTATCTAGGCAACATCAACTGTCTTCCCTTCATCCACATTCCTGGTAATATCCTCAAAAAACTCCGATAGATTGATTAGACAATCTTGTTTTACAATCATGTGATCTTGTTGAACCTACCGAATGTTGAAAGGGCTGGTTATGAGAGGATGTTTTCTGTGGTGGGGATATCCAGAACGTGAGGGCACATACTTAAATTACGGGGTGGCCTTTCAAAATGGAAGCAAAGATGAGTGTTTGTTGCCAGAGAGAAGCGAATATGCGGAATTCTCTGTCACAAACCATGCTGGAGGCCAGGCCCGTGAGTAGAGTTAGGCGGAATATGACAGTTTTCTGATTGGTTAGGGCCTCAAAAATGCGGCGAGAAGCAATCCGGGATTAGCCATGAATGGAATGGCAAATCAGATCTGATGGGCTGAATAACCTTATGCTTCGCAAAGTCTTCTGGTCGTATCATTTCCAATGTCAGCAAATCCATTATTTTATAAGAGGACCAACATTGCTCATACTACAACAAATTTGTGACCTCTCCAGTGCTTTGCAAAGCCTAGAAAATAGTCGGTGTCTTCCTCACCACCGACTCCACCTGTAAATTAACTTCGAGGGAATCCTGCACCAGGACTCTCAAATCGCTTTGAGCCGTAGTTTGTTGTGTTTTTTTTTTTAAGAAAATAGTCCACACATGTATTTCTTCCGCAGGCACTTTAGTTCATCTGCCAGTACTTTGCCAATTTTCCTAATCTGCATAAGACCTGCAGCCTCTCTGCTAATTCAACACTACCTGTAGATGGGAAATGTTATGACCGATCTGCACGGACTGTGGTTTCACGATGAGGAAGTCAAACATTATTTTGCAGAGGGAGCTGCAAAGGCCCAGGATTTGGAGCTTGTTAATGAGAACTGAGGAAATGACTGTGCTGAACGCTGAGCTGCTGCAAATAAACCGCAGCGTGACGTAATCATTGTTATTGTCCAGATGGTCCAAGGCCCAGCACAAAGAAAGTGAAATCGTGTTCCTTGTGGGTATCAGTGCTATTGATAGGACGTATCAGGAGGGAGTACAGGGAGTTATGGGCTAAATCAATGGGCAGGATGTCCGGGGTAGTGATCTCAGGATCGCCAGTGAGCCCAGAACCAGGAAAACTACAGCTGACAGTCATCGGTTCAGCAGGCCGGGCAGCATCTACGGAAAAGGATACAGACGACGTTTCGGGCCGACTCCTTTCAGCAGCGACCTAGAATCATTGAGGTTAGGGATACAGAAATGCTCAGGTAAATACATCTGATCAGAATTGTATACAGGCACACAAACAGTGGTGAAGATCTGGCCTGCAAAGTACAACAGAACACGGGCAATACATGCCAAAAGGGCAAAGTTGCAATCGTCATGGGGGAACTACTATATGCGGCTAGACTGGGAAAATCAGGCTAGTGTTGGATTCCAGGAGGGGTATTTCTATACTGCATGCGATTTGGCTTTTTAGAGCAGCTCGTGGTTGAACCCACCAGGTATTCTGGCTTGGATGCTGGTATGTAAACCATATCTGATCAGAGAGCTTGAGGTAGAAGAACCCTCAGGGTTAAGTGATCATAATATGAAAAGTTTCATCCTTCAGTTTGAGAGGAAGAAGCTCAAATCAGATGTACAAGTGGGGAAAAAGAGGAAATTCCAGAGGCATGAGGGTAATGTTGACCAAAATTAAATAGAGAGGGAGGGATGACGACAGAACAGCAATGGCTGGAATTCCTGTAAGCAGTTCGGAAAGAATAGGACATGCACATCCCAAAGTGGATGATCTGTTCTAAGGGAAGGCTGACACAATCTTCTGCCAACATTGAAATGAAAGCGTAGGCAATTTTGTAACTGGTGAGAAAATGGAAAACGCAGACGGAGGCTGACACTGACAGGGAGTTGGGAGAACTTGTGTAGGATTCCCTGAAGGCTGATTTGCATGTTGAGTCTGTGATCAGGAAGTCCAATGCCACGTGAGCATTTATGTCCAGGGAATGTAAACTCAAGGATATAACGTTCAGAAATGATAAAGCACCGGTGAGGCTTCATGCGGACTTTTCTGATCAGTCCTGGGCCGCTTCTCTTACAAAGGTGTGTGGAAACTGCAGAGGATCGGAAGGGGGTTCAGGAATATTATTCCGGGATTAAAGTTCTTGTCATTTGAAGAGTATATGACTGGCTCTGAGCGGGTGATCAATAAACTTCAGAAGGATGAGGGGTGACCTCTCGAATTGTGAAAGTTCTTGCCAGAGTAGATGTTTAGTGGATTTGCCGTGTGCTGGTAGAGTGAAAGACCAGAGGGTACAGCCTCAAAATAGAGGGACGACCTTTATTCACGTCTTATTCCTGTCAATTACAGTGTGTACAGGCCCACAGCCATGAAATGTTCCCCATATGAAAAGCCATTCAATCCCGGAAACATTCTTGTGAACCGCCTCTGAACCATCTCCAATGTAAGCTCGTCCTTTACTCGATAAGGGGCCAGAAACTGCCCGCAACGCTCCGAATGAGGCCCCACCAGTGCCTTGTATAGTCTCAACATTTCACCCTTATGTATATAATCTGGACCACCCGGAATGCTATCATCATATTTGTCTTCTTCACCACTAATTCAACCTAAAAGTTACCCTGAAAGGAATCCTCCCCGAGGTCTCCCAAATCCTTTTGTGTGAAAGACATTTTGGATTTCTCTGCATTTCGATCCAGTCTGTTGGTGGGCACAGGTCTCTACCAGCTCATCATAGGGGACTGACACCTTGAGAGGGTTCACCCACCTGAAGGATGTTCTGACGTTGTTCCTGAAACATAGATGACAGAAGACGAGGGGTCTAGTCACACCCCCCCTCCCTTTCACCACTGACCATCTCCATGAGTTCTGCCGTCTCGGGCCCACCCTCCCACCCCTACAGTCCTGCCAATTCAGTCACCTCTTTGCTCCACTGGACACTTCTCCTTCATTTGCAACCTCCCAGACGCTTCTCTGCGTGTACCGCTCCATCACCAACAACCTTCCACATCTCCGGCCCAACCCAACCCCTCCTCTACAAATCTCCTTCTCTCTCTTCACGGGAATTCTGATGAGGTTGGGAGAGAGTTTGCGCCTGGTTTTACTCCCTTTATCTACCGGATATCGGTCCCTCGGTTCCGAACCTCTCCACAGTTCTGTGTGGCTAGGCCTGTCATGTGACTCCTGTCGT
Organism: Hemitrygon akajei; assembly: GCF_048418815.1. NCBI lineage: Eukaryota > Metazoa > Chordata > Chondrichthyes > Myliobatiformes > Dasyatidae > Hemitrygon > Hemitrygon akajei. The sequence continues at coordinate 5,381,861 of NW_027331932.1, forward strand.
ATATGCAATGTCACCGCCTCATACCCGCCCATTCCTCGGCTCCCCTTACTTCCTCTTCCCTCTGCAGCACAACGGTTCTCAGACACACACACACACACAGACACGCAGTCTCTGAGGCAGACGCTGAAGTCAAGACTTCGGGAACGGCCAGAGGTAGGGAGGTGGTGCGGAAGGGGGGAATAATGAGAAGGAAAGAAGGAGCGGCCGAGGAATGAATGTGGGAGTGATGCAGACGGAGGTAGTGGGGTTGGGGCAGAGGGCAGGGAGGGGCAGGTAGGGGAGAGGAAAAGAGGAAAGGTGTGGGGGAGGGAAGGGGAAGCGAATGAGGGTGTGAAGGGGCAGAGAAATGGAGAAGGAAGACGGAGTGAACGATGGAGAGTGTGGGGAATCGGGATTGGAGAATGTGCGGGACGGCCGAGTGTTACGAGCCAAAAAGCACCTAAACACAACCCCACCTTCGAAAATTCGGAAAGGGAAACTGTGGTGGGATATGTGGAAGTAGAGCGAGTGGGAATGGGAGAGAGTCGGGGAAGGAGGGAGAGAGAGGGAAGACGGAAAGGAGAGAGATAAGAGATAAGTGGAGAAAGGTGGGAGCGAAAGAACGAGAACGAGATGGTGTGTGTGTGACAGAGAGAGAGAGAGAGAGAGAGAGAGAGAGAGAGAGAGAGAGAGAGAGAGAGAGAGGGAGAGAGAGAGAGAGAGAGAGAGAGAGAGAGAGAGAGAGAGAGAGAGAGGAGAGAGAGAGAGAGAGAGAGAGAGAGAATGCTGTGTGATAAGGAAGGGAAGATAGAGGACGAGGAAGACGAGTGTGCGTTGGGGGTGTGTCCTGTGGCCAGTCACTCCCCAAATCTCTCTCCTCCCTCTATTTCTCACCACCCGGCCCCGGCCATTCTCATCTCTCCAACCACCCCCTCAAACGCACTCAATCTCTCTCCTCACCGCAATTCCTCTCCCATCTCTCGGTCCCTCTCTTTCTCGGTTGTTCATCGGGTGTTTGTGGGCGACGGTCTCCCACTACGGGTTTCGTCTACCGACTGTCCCTTCCCTTTCAGGAGCTGAGAGACTCGACGGGATGGACGAGAGCGAGACCTACGCGAACATCCGGCTCACAGGAACGGACCGACAAGCTCCTTCGAGAGGTGAGTGGTGCGGAGAGAGGGAGAGAGCTTACCGCAGTGTCGGACCCGGGGAGTATGAAGTAGGACCGCGTGGACACAGCTACTGTCCATGGCTGCGGCGGGGGAGGTGGGGTGGGGTGGTCGGCCGGTGCTGAGGGCGCTTTACTCGGTTTTTGACCCCAGCAGCTTATGACGAGTCGCTGTGAAGAGAGCTTTACGTAGTGACTAATTCGGTAAACTGTGAAGGGACAGTGTGCCGAGAGCTTCACTGTGTTTCTGTCCAGGAAATATGCGATAGGACAGTGTGGAGGGAGATTCTCTCTGCGAATGAAAGCGGGTGTGCGTGATGTGGCGGTGCGGAGGGAGATTCCCTCTGTGTCTGTCCCCGGGAGTGTGTGATGGGAAGGTGTGGATGGAGATTCACTCGGTGTCTGACCCCGGGAGTGTGTGATGGGACGGTGTGGAGGGAGCATTGCTCTGTGTCTGACCGCGGGTGTGTGTGATGTGGCGGTGTGGAGGGAGATGCACTCTGTGCCTGACCCCGGGAGTGTGTGATGGGATGGTGTGGAGGGAGCATTTCTCTGTGTTTGACCGCGGGTGTGTGCGATGTGGAGGTGTGGAGGGAGTTTCGCGGTGCGGAGGGAGTTTCACTCTGTGCCTGACCCCGGGAGCGTGTGATGTGACGGTATGGAGGGAGATTCACTCAGTGTCTGACTCCGGAAATGTGCGTGGTGACGTCGTGGAGGGAGATTCACTGTGTCTGACACGGGAGTCCGTGACGTGACGGTGCGGAGCTAGCCCCACCCTGATTGTCACCCTCTGTGTTCTGTTCCCAGCTGAACCGGATGTATCGTACGTGGAACTGAATGTCACGGCCCTCTCGTCGCCCCGGGTCCGGAGAGATGGAGGTCAGTTTCATCTTTGCTGGTTTGACTCTGTTTAGGAGACGTGTCCATTCCTGTCGAGAGATCTCAGAGCAACATTACTGTTAACGCTAATGATTCGTTGCTGTAGAGTAAGTCAGAGGGAACCCATGGTATAGGCCCTGATGAGGGAGATCTGTGGGAGAGTCGGTGTGGAGGGTGCGCTCTGTGGTGGGATCTCTGGACGGAGTGCTGTGGGATGTGATGACGAGGCGGTGCTGTGGGAGGGTCGATGTGGAGGGTGCGTTCTGTGATGGGATCTCTGGACGGAGCGCTGTGGGATGTGATGACGAGGCGGTGCTATGGGAGAGTCGGTGTGGAGGGTGCGCTCTGTGATGGGATCTCTGGACGGAGCGCTGTGGGATGTGATGACGAGGCGGTACCGTGGGAGGGTCGGTGTGGAGGGTGCGCTCTGTGATGGGATCTCTGGACGGAGCGCTGTGGGATGTGATGACGAGGCGGTGCCGTGGGAGGGTCGGTGTGGAGGGTGCGCTCAGTGATGGGATGTGTGGACGGAGCGCTGTGGGATGTGATGACGAGGCGGTGCTGTGGGAGAGTCGGAGTGGAGGGGGCGCTCTGGGACGTACGGTGAGGATTCAGCACCTTGAAGCGGGGGACAGTGTTTGGTGTGGATTCTGCCTTCGTGAGGGGAAGTGTGGACGGAGCACTGTGGGAGGGGGCGCTGAGGAGGGGGTGCTCTGGGAGGCGTGAATGGTGGGCGTGCCGTGGAATTGGGTGAGGAGGGGCTGCTTGGGAGTGTCGCTGAGGAAAAAAAGGACATTGAGGAGGGAGCACTGTGGGGAGCACGGAGAGGAGGAAACGCCTTGGGTGGTGTCGGAGTGGAGGAAGCTCTGTGGGAGGGTCGGTAAGAAGGGAACACCACTGGAGCCGTGGTGACGAGGAAGGCCAATAGACACCGCTGTGGATAACGTTAACGACACTCGAACCACTTTTCACTCTCCTCTGTTCTCTGTGTCTCCATCTCTCTCTCCTCCTCTCCCCACTCTCCCTTCCTTCATCCCCTGCCTTCTCCCCTCTCCTGTGCCCTACCACCCTCCGCCTCACAAACTCCTCTCTGAACCTCTCCATCTTTTCAACCACTTTCTCCCACTCCCCTTCCCCCTCTCTCTGCCCACTCTCTCTAAACTCGCTCGCCTATCAACATCCCTCTATATCTCCCCATACCTGTCTCCCTCCCCTCTGCCCTCTCCCCGCTCCTCTCTCCCTCCCCTCTCCAAAGCTCACCCCTTTTCCTCAATCTCAAGCACACTCCCCTTCCCTCACTTGCCCTACTCTCCAAACTCCCCTCTATCATTATCTCACCTCCCGCTACTTCCTCTCCACTCTCTTCCTGTTCTCTCCCCTTCACACCATTTTCTGCATCGCTCCCGCTCCGCAAGCTTTTCTCTTTATCGGTCCCTTCCCCTTTTCGCCCTCTCGCTCATGCTTTCCCCTATCACCCCCTCTCTCACAATCTGTCTCTCTCTTCCGCTGCCTCTTGCCCCCACATTTCTCCGACCCTCACTCTCCTGTCTCCTCCGCTCTCTTTGCTCTCTCTCGTCCCTTTCCCTCTCGCCCCACTATTACCATCTCTCTTCCTCTGCCACACTTTCCGTCTCCGCATCCATTCACATTCCCAATTCTCTCTCTCCCATTTACCCGCTCATTGCCTCTATCGCTCACCACTGTCTGCTCTTTTCCAGCCATCTCTCATCCTCTCCCCACTGTCTTCCGCCGTTCCCTCACTTTCATTCTCTCTGCCTCTCATCCTTTCTCCTTTTTACTTAACCCACACTTTTGCTACTCGCTATCTCTGCTCCCTCACTCCTCTTTCTATTACCTTCTCTCTCATCCTCCCTCACTCTGCGTCCCAGGCGGTCTGAGCTCCACCTACGCAGAGGTGAACGTTCCGAACGACGAGCCCGTCATCGATGAGGATCAGGCTCCGCCCATTGCCGCGGGACCGCGCAAGCTGCCAACCAATGTCCAAGCAGGTCAGAGTTCACAATTATGACGCCATTGTGGACACGTCACGTGTTATATGCAGAAGTGTTTCTATCTTTTAAATACTTCAAATGTCTCTCCTTCAGCCACTTTCCTAGCATCTCGGTCAACATACAGACCACCATTTGGGTACAAAAAATTGTCACTAGTGTACCCAATTAAATTTCTTTCCTCTCTCACCTTCGCCGTGTGCACTGTCGTCCGCGATTGTTGTTGATGCGCCTCTCATGGTTTTGTACAGTTCTGTAAGGTCACCCGTACACTCCAAGGAAGAAAGCCCCTCTGTAATCTCACTCCTGGTCCCAAGGAATTAAGTTATGAACTGCCCGACATCACTTCATAACTCAGTCCCTCGAGCTCGGGCAACATCCTGGTAAATCGCCCTCTGCACTCATTCCAGCTCAGTGGCATCTTTCCGACAGCAGTGCGAACAAAAACTGAACACCAGAATCCGAGTGCGACCTCGCCGACGTCTTGTACAACTGGGACGTGATCTCCCGACTCCCGTACTGAGTGTGACTGATGAAGGCCAGCGAGCCAAACGCCTTCTTTATCGTCCTATTTAACTGTGGCTCCTGTCCTCCTACAGCCTCCTTCATTCCACAAAACTAACTGTCCTCCAGCAATGTTCATGTCGTCATTTCAATCAGCCTATTAATTAAGTATTCCAAGTCATTGACATCATATAGAAATAATCGGTCACAAAGCAGAACCCTGTGGAACACCGCAAGTCAACGGCAGCCAACCAGAAAAGACCCTTTTATCCTTACTCTTTGCCTCCTGCCAATCAGTCACGGCTTTATCCATGCTAGAATCTGCCTTGTAATGCTCGTATCCCGTTGGACAGCCGCATGTGTGGCACCTTGTTAAAGACTTTCTGAAAATCCAAATACACAATATCAACCATTTCTCTTCTTTATATCCTGTCCAATATTCCCTCAAATAATTCCAGCAGATTTGTCAGTCAAGATTGACCCATGACCTCAAGCCCTCTGCCCCTGACAATGCGACACCCCGGAGAGCTGTGGACAAAGCTCGAAACGTCACAGAAAACAGATTATCCTCCATGGACTGTTTGTGCACTTTCCGCCTTCACCTTCCCCGGGCACATTCTCTTACCCACCGCCCCCCCCACCCTATCTTGCAGAAGGTACAATAGCATGTCGCATCAGCCTCAAACCGCTGTTATCAGACTATTGAACGATAAGGTGGAGTACCGACCTGACAATCTACCTCATCGGGGCCCTTTCCACCATTTTCCCTGCCTGCCGCGCACTTTCTCTGTAACTGTGTCACTTTATTCTGTATGTTGTTATTGTTTGATGGGGTGGTTAACAAGGCGTATCGCATGCTTGCGTTTATTATTCTAGGATTTGAGTACATAGAAACATGGAAAACCTACAGCAAAATACAGTTTCTTCGGCCCACAAAGTTGTGCGGAGTATGTCCCTACCATAGAAATTATTAGGCTTACCCAGAGGCCCCTATTTTACTAAGCTTCATGTACCTATCTAAAAGTTTCTTAATATACCCTATTGTATCCATCTCCACCATCGTTGTCGGCAGCCATTTTCACGCACTCACCACTCTCTGAGTAAAAGAACATACCCTGACATCTCCACTGTACCTACTCCCCAGCACCTTAAACCTGTGTCCTCTTCTGGCAACCATTTAAGCCCTTGGAAAAAAGCCTCTGACCATCCACACGATCAATGCCTCTCATCATCTTACACTCATCTGTCAGGTCACCTCTCATCCTCCGTCGCTCCAAGGAGAAAAGGCTGAGTTCACTCAAGCTATTCCCATAAGGCATGCTCCCCAATCCAGGCAACATCCTTGCAAATCTCCTCTGCACCCTTTCTATGGTTTCCACATCCTTCTTGTAGTGAGGTGACTAGAACAGAGCACAATAGCAAAAGTGGGGTCTGACCAGGGTCCTAGAGAGCTGCAACATTATCTCTTGGCTCCTAAATTGAATTCCACGATTGATGAAGGCCAATATACCATACGCCTTCTTAACTACAGAGTCAACCTGCGTAGCTGCATTGAGCGTCCTACGGAGTCGGAACCCAAGATTCCTCTGATCCTCCACACTGCCAAGAGTCTTACCATTAATGCTATATTCTGCCATCATATTTGACCTACCAAAATGAACCACTTCATACTTACCTGAGTTTAACTCCATCTACCACTTCTCAGCCTCTTTCTTAATATCTGTCCGCTACAAATGGCAGGATTTTATAAAAATTATAAAAGTTCGGCCGCCTCTGTACTTTTGCGTTCATTTCCGGTCGTCCCATTACGGAAGGGATGCCGAGTCTTTGGAGATGGTGCAGAAGTTGTTTACCAGGATGCTGCCTGGATGAGAGAGCAGAGGCTGCACAGAGAAGATGCACAGAATTGAAGGGTCTTCTCTGGATCTGAGGATAACGAGACGAAATTTGACAGAGGATTGTTAGATTACGAAGGGAATAGATGGACAGACAGACAGTATCTCTTTCCTCAGTTTGAAATATTAAATCCTAGATTGCATGCAACCGAAGTGAAAGGGTGTAGTTTGACCCGAGATGCAAAGAAGATGTTTATGTTTACACAGAGAGTGGTGGGCACCTGGAATGCGTTTTCTGCGGTGGAGACAGAAACAGTGGAGAGTTTAAGGAGATTTTTAGGTAGGCCAATAAATGTGATGGAAACAGAGAGATATGGATATTGTGTAAGCAAAAGAGATGAGGGTAGTTATCCATTTGATTTCAAATTAATGTATCGGGGACAACTTTGTGGGCCGAAGGGCTGTGCTGGTCGGTCTGTGTTCTGTGCGAGAAAATAATTTACGATATCTACGAGGCAGGAAGTCCTACACACACAAAGCCTTGTTGAACACGAGGCTTCCATGTAAGTCTTTGCCACAGACAGCACCAATCCGTGCGGAACACCACCAGTCAAGTGCGGCCAACCTGCGACCTCCGCCCTCTGTGTTCTGTGGGCAAATCAATTGGGAGTCCAAATGGTCCATTCACCGTGAATCCCATGCGTCGTCATCTTTTGAATGAAGCTCCCACAGGAAGCTCTTTCTCAAAGGCCCGTCTGCAGTCAACTCATTAACACTCCATTGATCTTCGTGGTCAACCCATTATGTCTTTAGACGTGTACAGTTAACAGCCTTGCTGTTGCGGGTGTCCTGTCCCTTTGCATTTGACATACCAGACCGCAAAACCTCACACGAACCGGGGCTAAATTCCGTCGGTCATTTTTGACCCATATCTTTAACGGATCCAAACCCACTGAATCTATTAGCGATCTTCCACGTGGTGGAAGGAGAGAGCGCGGATGGTGGGTGGAAGGGAGCCCAGTGGGGGATACGGCTGAATTCACGCACACGCCGAATGGTCTCTCTACAGGTCCGCATCAGCAGGAACCGGAAGAGAACAACGGAAACAGATCGTACCGTAAGATCTGCCTACTCTTCCTAGTTACGTTCGCTCTCATCACGGTAGTTGTCGGGTTCTCGATTTTTGGTGAGTCAAACGGGCTCCGGGTGGAGTCAGATCGTAAACAGAGTGGAATGAGGAATTAACGTAAAACCTCATAGTGAAAGCGACACGTTCCTCGACGTGACACGGACACACCCCCCTAACCGTGACAATGACACGACCTTTACTGTTACACAACCAAGTTTCATTCTCAACAGCAACAGGCCATTCACTATAACACCAACAACACTGTCACCATAGCACCGACAGACCCCTGTAGGCGACACAGATGTGTTCCAAACCGCGACACCGACATGACCCTCACTGTGACAGAGACATTACACTCATAGTGACAACAACGTATCTCTCAATGTAACATCGACATGCCCCTGGCCGTGTTACTGATACTCTCCACAAGGCGACACCTTCAAATGTGACACCAGCAAACCACACAGCATGACACAGACACTCCACGCACTGTGACACCGAGATAACCTCACTATGCCTCGCACCTATCATAGTGACAACGACACGTCCCTCACCGCAACTCCGCTCACTGGGACACGGAATCAATCACCACCGTGATACTGACGGAGCACCCATCATGACAACAACAAACACTTCGCCAGGACTCTGATACACCCGTCAGCCTGACACAGACACGCACCCCACGTTGGCAGAGTCGCATCTCACTGTGACAACAACACGTCCGTCCTCCTGTCAACAACACGACGTTCAGCCCTGACACTGACAAGACCCTCACCAGACCACACACACGATCTAAGCCGTGACAAAAACACGCCTCTGACTGTAACTCTCGTCGCCGTGACAATTGCACGCTCCTCTACGTGCATCGCACCGCACCGCAAGGTGACACCAACCCAACAATTACCGAGAACACCCCGCACCGTGACACTATCACACCAATTACCGAGAACACCCCGCACCGTGACACTATCACACCAATTACCGAGAACACCCCGCACCGTGACGCTGTCTGACACGTCACTATAAACGCGAAGCATCCTTCACCATCTCCCTCAGTTTCACAGATTCGTCAGTCTCAGATCACCTCCGACGTAAAATACCAGCTGCTTTGGGAACAGTATTTGGAGATGAACAGGACACAGGCGCAATATCGACAACAGGCCCATGCGTTGAATCTCGCCAACTACGACTGTCTCCAGAATCTTTCTGTCCTCAACAACAACCTCTCCATCTTCGAAACGATGATCAGAACTTGCAAACGGAGAAAGGGTGAAATTTGCCAGTTTCTGACGAGTAGCAGAGGTGAAGCCTCCCTCCACGTTTAACCCCGGGAGAGTTCGCTGGGAAGGGAGGGTGTGGTGGGAGCTTCAATATGTGTCTGACGCCGGTCTGTGTGATGGGACGAGAACTTCAGTCACTGTATCTCTGACTCGGTGAATGTGCCTCCTATGTCGCTTCTGAGGGAACAAAACTCTGTGTCTGACCCCGGGGGGTGTGCGATGGGAGAGTGTGGAGGGGACTTCACTCTGGGTTTGACCCAGTGGCTGCTTGACGAGGCTCAGAGGAGTGAGCTTCACTCCTTGTTTGATCTACGGATCCGTGATGGGACGGCGTGGAGGAATCATCCGTTTGTGTCTGACTCCATGAATGTATCTGTGCCTGGCTGGAGAGACTGTGATGGATGATGAGGAGGGGCCTTCACTCTGTGCCTGATCCTGTGAATCTGTGATGGGACGTTGTGTAGGGAACTTCATTCTCTGTCTCTGCCCGGGCGTGTGCGATGGGACAGTGTGCTCCAAGATACACTCTGTGTCTAGACCCCTGGAGTGTGTGATGGACGGTGTGGTGGGAAATTCAGTGGACCTGATCATTTTAATGTTTGATGGGATAGTGTTGAGGGATATTCACTCTGTGCCTGACCTCAGGTGTGCGTGATGAACGGTGTAGTGAGAAATTGACTCTGTATGTCACCCTGGGTGTGTGTGATCGGAAAGTGTGAAGGGATATTCACTCTGTGTCTCACTGTTCCCTGTTCCTGATTTCCAGAGCAAACGTGTTCCAAGGACTGGATGAAAAATAAAAACCTGTGTTATTATGTCTCCACGTTTGAAACATCTTTCCAGACAGCGATGCAAGAATGTTCAAACCGTGATTCAAGGCTACTCGAAGTCAATTCAAGGGATGACGCGGTATGTGTCACAGCGCGATCAGATCCAACAGTAACACAGGAATCATCACTCAACCTCGGAGTTAGATACAGATTGAACACCCACAATACTCTTGCAGGACACACTCCCGGAGTCAGACACTGATTGAATCTATCTTTCTACCGTCCGGTCACACACTCCCGAGGTCAGACACCGAATCAAGCTCCCTCCACACCGTCCCATCACACATTCCCGCTGTCAGACACAGAGTGAATCTCCCTCCACACCGGCCCATCACACACTCCCGAGTCAGACACAGAGTGAAGTTCCCTTCACACTATCCTATCACACACTCCCGGTGTCAGACACAGAGTGAATCTCCCTCCACACCGTCCCATCACACACTCCCGGGTCAGACACAGAGTGAAGTTCCCTTCACACTATCCTATCACGCACTCCCGGTGTCAGACACAGATTGAATCCTCCTCCTCACCGTCCAGTCACACACTCCCAAGGTCAGACACAGAGTGAAGTTCTCTCCACACCGTCTTTTCACACAAACGCGGGGTCAGACACGGAGTAAAGTTCTGTCCATACCGTCCCATCACACACTCCCGGGGCTAGACACCGTATGAAACTCCCTCCACACCGTCCCATTACGGATTCCTGTTAGAATCAACTGAAAGAAACTCCGTTTTCCGATTCTTGGCATTAATCAAATACATTTAATTTCCCAGAGCTTTGTAATCCGGAAACTTGTGTACCGAAACCGTGAATACTGGATTGGAAAATGCGAAGTCGGGTGAGATTTGGACGGATCTGTCGGATGAAAGTTGGGTATTGAGATAGTCCTGACGGGAGAAAATGGGATTCGTTTACGGACTGAAGTAGTTTTGTGGTGAAAGGGAAGGGTCATTGGGATTCGTTTCAGGACTGTACGAGGTTGTCGGGAGAGAGTGGTATAATGGGAACATTTTCGGGTAGACACGTGTCTGTCGGGGAAGGACAGAGCAGTGGGAATATTTCGGAAACTGGCATGGGGCAGTGGGGACAGTTCAGTACACAGGAATTATTTTGGTATGACCCATGTCGGTGGGAGAGCGGAGATAGTCGCCGGGCTGCGAGGAGGGGGGGGGGGGCAACAGCGGGAATAGTTTGGTGAATGACTTATCTCTGAGGGGCGAGAGTTGGATAACTGAATTAGTTTGGTGACCGATACAGGGCGGTTGGTACAGAGTGTTTTAATGTGATTTGTTTGTAAACAGTCGCCGGGCAACAGTGGGATTCGTTGCTCAGAGGGAGCAACAGTGGGATTCGTTTGCTGAATGACATAGATCTGAGAGAGAAGAGCTGGGTAGCGGGATTAGTTTGGAGATCGATACAGGGCGATGGACACGCAGTGGATTAACGGGATTACTTTGCGAACTGACGCAAGGATGTGGCAGAGAGGGTGCCAGTGGTATGTCTGGAGACGGACCAGAGGCTATGGGGAGAGCGCGGTGTAGTGGGGAGTGTTAGGAGAGAGACACGAAGCTCCGGGTAGAGGGACGGGCAACGGAATTTATCTGGGACCGGCACAGACCTGAGGGAAGAGTGTGGAACATTTGGGATTCATTTTGGGACAGACATAGGTCTGTGGGGAGACAGTGGGACAGTGGGGCTTGTTTGGGGACTGAAACAGATCAGAGGGGAGAGGGTGGGCCTGTTCGATTCGTATGGGGACTGACAGAGGACTGTGGAGAGGAAGCCGTTCGGTGGGATTAGTTTGGGTGATCCAGGGCTGTGGGGAAACATTGGGTCAGTACGATTAGTTTGCGGACTGACACGGGATTGCGGGGAGTCATTGGGACCGTGGTATCTGTCCGGGTACTGGCACGGGACCGTAGGGAGGGAATGGTTGAGTGAGATGAGTTTGGGACAAGACACATGCTGTTAGGAGAGAGCGCTTTCATGGGATTAGCTTGTGGACGGTCTCGGCTCGGGTTCTCTGCTGGAGTTGTTTTGCCTCTGATGAAATTGTTTAACCCTCTTGGATAGGAACGTGTCCTGGGGTCTCCTGTACAAGTTGTCCTCTGAAACGACCGCCTGCAGACAGTGTGAACCGTACGGAAGGAGTTTCCCGTGCATTCGTGATCGGCATTTCATCTGCCAGAAGTCGGCACCTTTGTTTCCGGATATTCCTGAAAAGATCCAGGGTCTCTGTGAACAGCCAGTGGAGGCGACGTGAATCAAATGACTAACCCCAGTTTCTCCTCCTCACTCTCCTTCACTCTCACTCCCCGATCCGGTCAAATTACCTCCCCACCCTCACTGCCCTCCCTCCTATTCTATCTCCTCCTCTTGTCGCAACCATATACTCCCCACCACACACCGACAAACATCTCTCCCCGTCCATAACATTCTTTCTCGCCATTTCCCCCGTCCCGCCTTTTCCGCTCCCTCTACCTTTCTCTCTACCCCCTCACCTCCCCTTTACTTCCTTTCTTTTCCCGCCCGCTCTTTCTCTGCTCCCTCTGCTCACCTCTTTCACCTCTCTCCCCTTTCTCAACCGTCTTTACAGCACTCTCTCCCGTTCCTCCCCGTTCTCTCTATACCCTCCGTCTCTCTGATCTCTCTCTCTCTTTCTCTTTTCAACCCGCTCTCACCTCAATCCTGTGCGGTCTGGTTCTCGATAGCCAAACCCTAGGTAAAAGTCTGTGCGCATTCCCTCTGTCTGTGCCGCTCTTGGGTTTATGCACCTCGGTAAGGTTGCAACACTGATCCAGGGAATAAAGTCACAAACTTCCCTCCCTCTCTGCATAACCCTCGATTTCATGCAACATCTCCGTAGAACTCCCTGTACACTCTTTGCAATTCAGCGACATTTTTCCCAAAGCAGAAGGCCTCACCGACGTCTTGTACCACTGCAGCGTGATCTCCCGACTCCTGTGCTCAGTGCCCTGACTGGTGAAGGCCAGCGTGCCAAGTGTCCTGTCGTAATGAATATTTTTTTTACAGAATTGCTATGATATTTTACTGAAATTTATTATGGCTTGCAATTTATTCTTTTGCAGCATCACTACGGCAAAAAGTTGTACAGTTAATGTAAATTACAAATATTAATAAACACCTAAAATGTCGAGTTACTGTTCTTGCGTTCAATGATGTGATGGCGCAGGGCCAGGAGATGTTCCTGAATCGTTGTGTGTGGGTGTTCAGGCTCCTGCGACTCCCCCCTGATGGTAGTAACTGTTACGTACCTCATAACTGGGTTTATAAACCAGCAGATATAGTAAATCAGCAGATATAGAAGAATCCGTTGGATTCTGGTGGTACTATAACCAAGGGTGTTTATTAGTAAACTACACAATGGAGTACCAGAAATGCAAATACACATATAAAACAGGTTAGCAAATATAAACATAGAAGTGTAAGAATAATAATCAATAATAATAAACAAGCTCTATCAATGTCTAGGGGTAAATGAATTGTCATTGAAGAATATAAAGTTCTGTTCAGTTCATGAGTGCTGAGGTAGTTGTGGTTGCTGTATTGTAATTCGTTGGGGAGAGAGAGAGAGAGAGATGTTGTATTCTGATTCCCTTGCACCGTTGTGACCCCTCCGTTCTTCTGTGATGGATTCGTCACTCTGGCATGAGTGGACACACACACAAGTCCCCACCGGCCCCGCCGTCACACTGTGAGCTTTATTGACCGATCTCCTGATTCGGTCCTCGAAGCCCCCACCTTCCTGTGGGTGCACCACACTCGGTCAGTGTCCACTGGTGTGGCTGAGGGGTGTCTAACCCACAACTGAATTTTATACCCTCTGACGGGGTATCAGCCATCCAACAACTCTAACTGACCATGTCCATCAAATCAGGCCACTCCTGCTGTCTACTTAGGAATGTTAACGAGCAAAGTGACGTCCTTGTAGCGAAAGGTAAACAATCAAGGAAGAGCCATAATACATAAATCAACTGTCTGTCTCTCTCTCTCTTATCTGTAGCAGATGTTCCTGCATCTGTGCTTCATCTCTCACTCTCATTAGCAACACAGCAATAGCAATAGTTCATAGTTCTCAAAGGTGGGGAGGGGGATGGTTAACTCTGCACCCCATTTCCATCAGGTCCGTTCATCACTCAGACGGTACACATTGTTTCTGACCCTGCGCTTGTGTCAAGGGAGAGTGAGAAAAACCTTCACTCCATGTCTTTCTCCGGGTGTCAGAAATGGACGGTGCTGAAGGAGCTACACTCTGATCCCTGGAGTGTGCGATTGGACACTGTGACAGTAGCTTAATTCTGTGCCTCACTCAGACAATCTGTGATGGGACGGTGTGGAGGGAGCTTCATTCTGTGTCTGTCCGCAAGAGCCTGTGAATCGACAGTGAGCAGATTGCAGTCTGAAGCCTTACTTGTGTGATGGGTCCGGAGAGAGAGAGAGAGAGAGAGAGAGAGAGAGAGAGAGAGAGAGAGAGAGAGAGAGAGAGAGAGAGGGAGAGGGAGAGCTCTTCACTCTGTGTCTGACCCCGGAGTGGGTGTGCGCGATGGGAGAGTGTGGAGATCCGACCCAAAGGCTGTGTGACGAGGCCCGGTGGAGTGAGCTTCACTCCGTGTTTGATCTAAGGGACTTTGATGGGATGGTGTGGAGCGAGCATCAGTTTGTGTCTGACTCCGTGAGTGTATCAGGGGAGGGGGTAGAGGTAGCCTCAATCTGTGCCTGACTGGAGAGTCTGTGATGGATGATGTGGAGGGAACTTCACTCTGTGTCTGATCCTGTGAATCTATGACGGGACGTTGTGAACTTCATTCCGTGTCTCTCCCCAGGCGTTTGCGATGGTACAGTATGGTACGAGATTCACACGGTGTCTTGATCCCGGGAGTGTGTGATGGATGATTTGGTGGGAACTTCACTGTGCCTGATCTGTGTTAATGTGCGATTGGACGGGGTTGGTGGGGGGATGGGGAGAGATTCACTCTGTGCCTGACCTCGGGTGTGCGTGATGAGACCGCATGGCGAGAAATGTGGGACACACCGCGTGTGTGTGACAGGAAAGTATGAAGGAAGATACCCTTTGTGCCTCACTGTTCCTTGTTCCTGTTTTCCAGAGCAAACGTGTTCCAAGGATTGGGTCACAAATAACGTGTTATTATGTCTCCACGTTTGAAACATCTTTCCGCAGAGCGACGCAAGAATGCTCAAACCGAGATTCAAGGCTGCTGGAAATAAATTCAAGGGATGAAGCGGTATGTGTCACAGCACGAGAAGATCCCACAGTAACACAGGAATCATCACACACTCCCGTGGTCAGACACAGAGTGAATCTCCCTCCACACCGTCACATCACACACTCCCGGGGTCAGACACAGAGTGAAGCTCCTTGCGCACCGTCCCATCACAGATTACTATTGTAATCAACAGAGAGAAGCTACATAGATACTTTTCAATTATTGGCATTAATGAAATAAATTTAATTTCCCAGAGCTTTGTATCCCACAAACATTTGTACGGAAACCGTGCATACTGGATTGGAAAATGCGAAGATGGGTGAGATTGGTACTGATATGTGGGGTGAGAGTTGGGCATTGACATAGTCCTGACGGGAGAATATGGGATTAGTTTACGAGGTTGCCGGGAGCGTGTGGTACAGTGGGAACGTTTTGGGGCCGACACGTGTCTGTCGGGGAAGGACACAGCAGTGGGAATATTTCGGAAATTGCCAGAGGGCAGTGGGGAGAGATCAGCGACAGAGATTACTTTGGTGCTGAGGCATGTGGGTGAGCACAGCGCAGTGCAGTGGTATCATTTTGAAGATAGTCGCCGGTCTGTGAGGAGAGGGAGCAACAGTGGGATTATTTTGGTGAATGACATGGATCTGAGGGGCGAGAGTAGGACAACGGGATTAGTTTGGAGACCGATTCAGACCGGTGGGCACTCAGTGGGTTAATGGGATTAGTTTGCGAACTGACGCAAGGATGTGGGAGAGAGGATGCCAGTAGTATAAGTCTGGAGGCGGACCAGAGGCTATGGGGAGCGCGCGGTGTAGTGGGATATGTCAGGAGACAGACATGAAGCTCTGGGTAGAGGGTTGGGCAGCGGGATTAATCTGGGACCGGCACAGGGTTCAGGGAAGAGTGCGGAACATTGGGATTCATTTCGGGACGGCCATAACTCTGTGGTGAGACGGTGGGACAGTGGGGTTTGTTCGGGGACTGAAACAGATCAGAGGGGAGAGGGTGGACCTGTTCGATTCGTATGGGGACTGACAGAGGACTGTGGTGAGGAAGCGGTTCGGTGGGATTAGTTTGGGAGACACAGGGTTGTGGGGAGATATTGGAACCATGGTATCTCTCCAGGTACTGGCACGGGGCCGTGGGGAGAGAGTGGTTGAATGGGATTAGTTTGGGGACTGACACAGGCTGTTAGGAGAGAGCGATTTCATGGGATTAGCTTGGGGACGGTCTCTCGGTTCGGGTTCTCTGCTGGAGCTGTTTTGTCTATGTTGAACTTGTTTAACCCTCTTGGACAGGAATGTGGGCTTGGCCCTCCTGTACAATGTGTCCCCGGGGACGTCCGACTGCAGAGACTGCGAGCCGTACGTAAGGAGGCACCCTTGTGTTAGTGATCGGCGTTTCTTCTGCGAGAAGACGGCACCTTTGTTCCCGGATATTCCTGACGAGATCCAGGGTCTCTGCCAACAGCCAGTCGAGTCGACATGAATCCAGTGACTACCCCCATTTTCTCATCTTTCTTTCTCTTTCACTCTCACACCTAAATCATTTCAAATTCGCTCCCCACCTTCTTTGCCCCAACCTCCTACTCCATCTCCTCCTCTTCTCGCCATCATATTATTCCCCACCACACACCGACAAACCCTTCTCGCCGTCTACCCTATTCTTTCTCGCCATTCCCTCGTCCCGCTCTCCCCGCTTCCTCTACCTTTCTGTCTACCCGTCACCTCCCCTTATTTCCTCGAACTTTCTCCGCCCACTCTTTCACTGCATCCTCTGCACACCTCTTACACCTCTCTCCCCTTCCTTCCCCCAGGCACTCTCTACCTCCCCTCCCCGTTCTGTCTAATCCCTCAGTCTCCCTGATCTCGCTTTCTCTTTCTGCTTTCCACCCACGCTCAACTTAATCCTGTGCCGTCTGGTGCTCGACAACCCAACCCTGGGTGAAAGACTATGCCTATTCCCTCTGTCTGCGCCCATCTCGGGTTTAAGGAAATCTGTAAATTTACAACTACTCTCCAGGAAATAAAGTCCTAACTTTCCCTCCCTCCCACCATAACTCAGTCCTCCGACTTTCGGTTACATCCCCGTAGAACTCCCTGTACAATATTTCCAGTTCACTGACATTTTTTCCTAATGCAGGGCGGCCTCACCGACGTATTGTCCCACGGCAGCGTGACCTCCCGACTCCTATTCTCAGTGTGACTGGTGAAGACCAGCGGGCCAAGTATCCTGTCCACCCTATCGGATGTTTTCCACCGGAATCGCTATTTGATTTATTATCTAAAACTTAAACGGCCTGGAATTTGTTGTTTTACAGCATCGATACGGCGCAAAGATGTAGAATCAATGTAAATTACCAAAAAAAAAATAATAAAAACCTGAAAAATGTGGAGGTGGTGTACATGCGTTCGAAATCGTGGTGCTGGAAGGGAAGGAGTTGTTTCTGAACCGTTGAGAGTTCAGGCTTCTGTACCCCTTCCCCGATGGTGGTATTGAGCATGGAGCTTTCCCGGGGTAAGGGGCCTCGCTGATGGATGCCCCCTTCTCGAGGTATCCCATCTTGAAGATGTCCCCGATGCTGGGGAAGGTGGTACCTTTGACGCTGGTTGAGTCTACATCCCTCTGCAGCCTCCGGTGACCCTGTCCCTTGCGGCACGCATCCACACCAGGCGGCGATGCTCCAAGGCAGAATGCTCCCAACGTCCATCTGCAGACATTTCCTAATCTACAGTGGAAAGCCGAATATTCTCAGGCTCCTGACTTTGCAACACCATCTATAATGGGAGAGCTATGGGTGGTGGTGAACAGGGGTAGAGTATGGTCTGGGATTCATTCAGACACAGACTCGAAAAGAAAATGACGAAGGTAACGAAACTCAAAGATTAAATCACAATCTGTAGCATTAGAATTGCTAGTAAAGCACTTTAGTTGCAATAATTGGCAGTCAGAACCTTAAAGGGAAAGTGACCTGTAACCACACTCCGGGGAATGGAGGTTCCGAATCCTGGATGCCTGCCGATGAAGACACTTTCTTTGTGTTTACATGCCCAGTGTAGATCCTCTGAGATGCTGACACTCAGCAACACAGGAACTTCAACTACGATCATACGATAGAGAGGCAGAATTTAGTTCTTTGACCCATCGGGTCCACTCCGCCATTTCATGATGGCCGATCCATTTCCCTCTCAGCCCCGATCTCCCGCCGTCTCCCTGTATCCCTACCTGACCTGACTAATCAAGATTCTGTGAACCTTTGCCTTAAATATCAAACGTTAACTTTCACAGTATGCTGTGGCAACAGATTCCATAGGTCCATCCCAGTAAGGTGAAAGAAATTCTCCTAATCTGCATTTTAAAATGACGGCCCGCTATTTTATGTGCGCCCACTGGCCTTAGACTCTCCCACCAGAGGGAATCTTCTCTCTTAAATCTACTTTACCGCGGCTTTTACGCATTTAATCGGTTTCAACAACATTAACCACCACCCTCCCACCTCCTCCCGCTCCATCATTCTTCAGTCACAGCCATGAAACGCCCCTGGTTTGATAACCGTTTCAATCCCTGAATCATTTCCGTGAACTTCCTTTCAACCCTCTCCAATGCAAACACATCCGGCCAGATTAGGTAAAGGACCCGGAACTGTTTACAATCTTCCTTGAGACCTCACCAGTGCTTTATAAAGACACAACATTACATTCCTGCTTTTGTATTCTAATCCTCTCGACATGAATGCTACATTGCATTTGGCTTCTTCGCCACCGACTCCGCCTGCAAATTCATCTTCAGGGAATCCAGCACAAGGACTTCAAAGACTCTTTGCATCTCAAGTGTTTGAATTCTCTCCCCATTTAGAAAACAGTCTGTGTCTATAATTCCTCCACCAAAGTGCATGGCCATACACATCGCGACACTGTGATCCATCCGCCGCTACTTTCCCCATTCTCTCAATCTCTCTGGAACATTCTGTAGCCTCTCTGCTTCCTCAACACCATCTGTAGATCGGGGATTTCACTGCCGATCTGCACTGACTGAGGTTTCCCGATGAGGAGGACAGCTGCCCGGTGTTGTATTGTCCAGGTGGTCCAGTGACCAGTGGGGAGCGAACAGGGTCGTATCGGATGTAGACCTATTGTGCTCATCGTCAGGGTGCAGCGCGTCCACGCCCTTGCTGGAGAAGAGGTTAACTCTGGGTATGACCCGACTCTCAAAGCGCTTAATCACAGCAGTGGTGAGTGTCACCGGGCGAGTGTCGTTGAGGAAGCTCACCCTACTCTTCTCGGGCTCTGGTGTGATTGTCAGCATTTTCAAGTCGGGGGAAATTCCGTCTGCAGCAGTGGGAGATTGATGATATCGGAAATTCCAGTCCACTCTACAGTTCTCCCCGTCTCCGTCACCTTATCCCCCACCTGCACCCCTCCCCGTCCCCGTCAATTGAATTGAATTGACATCATTACTTCCATGCTTCATATACATGAGGAGTAAAAATCTTTATGTTACGTCTAAATGCGGAATGTGCAATTTACAGCAATTTGTTATAAACATTATGCACAACAGGACCGTCAATATAACAGAGAAATTCAATTGTATCAGCGTGAATTAATCAGTCTGATGGCCTGGCGGAAGACGCTCACACAGAGCATGTTCGTCCTGTTTTTTTTTACTGCGGTACGCGTTCTCGTCTGCCAGTATCTGGAACGGTTTGTTGTTGGGGTGACTCGGGTCCCCAGTGATCCTTAACGCTCCTTTTGCACACCTGTCTCTGGAAATATCCGAATAGGTGGAGGTTCACATCTACAGATGCTCAGGGCTGTCACACCGCTCTCTGCAGAGTCCTGCGATTGAGGGAAGTACAGTTCCCATACCAGGCAGTGATGCAGCCAGTCAGGATGCTTTCAATTGTGCCGTTATGGGAAGTTTTTATGTTTTTGGGGGCCCACACCAAACTTCGTTACCGTCTGAGGTGAAAGAGGCGCTGTTGTGCATTTTTCACCACAGAGCAGGTATGTACAGACCACGTGAGATTCTCGGTGATGTGGATTCTGGGGAACTTTAAGCTATACACCCTCTCAACCGCAAATCCATTGATTTAAGTAGAGAGCCTGCCTGCAGTCCTCTTGTTGTCCACAAACAGCCCCTTTGTTTTTGCAACATTGGCGTATCTGCACCTCTCCCCTTCTCCACCATCCCCTCTCTCCCCGATGCCCATTTCCGGTTCACCACCTCATCATTACTACCCGCGCCCACCCAAACGCCTCCCTCTTTGTGTTCACAGTGAATTGTGGGGAGAATGGGGGAGAGCTGACGTCCGGTGTTACACTTCCTCCTCACCATCTGATATCGATCTCTCGGGCTGAGCCTCTCTGCGTTTCCATGTGGACAGGCCAGTCGTGTGGTTCCGCACGGTTTCCATTCAGTAACTGAAACCTCAACACATCTGCATTGCCCTCCCTCTCCTCCTTTTCCCACGGCACTGCATCCAGTCATACACGCATACCATCTCTGAGACAGACACACCATTCAAGACTACCGGAACGCGGAGGTGCTGGAGATTGGTGAGAGGGGAGAGTGGTCAGGGAAAAAGGGATTCGCACAGTTTCTGAGTCTGTTACTATATCATGACAGAGTGAGGAGGGAACTTCACTCAGTATCTGGCCCTGGGAGTGTGTGATTGGACGGTGTGGACGGAGCGCCACCTGGAGTCTGTCCCCGGTAGTGTGCGAAGAGACGGTGCGGAGGGAGATACACTCTGTGTCTGACCCCAGGGATCTGTGATGGGACGGTGTGGAGGGAGATTCACTCTGTATCTGACCCCGGGAGTGTGTGATGGGAGGGTGTGGAGGGAGATTCACTCTGTGTCTGACCCCGGGAGTGTATGACGGGACGGTATGGAGGGAGATTTATTCTATGTCTGACCCCGGTAGTGTGTGATGGGACGGTGCGGAGGATGATTCACTCTGTGTCTGACCCCGGGAGTGTTTGTTGGGTCGGTGTGGAGGGAGATTCACTCTGTGTCTGACCTCGGGAGAGTGTGATGGGGCGGTGTGGAGGGAGATTCACTCTCTCTCTGACCCTAATGCGGTCAGATTTCCGTCAGGTGAAAATTCTGTGGGAATGAGAGAAAGTGGGAAGAGAGAAACTTGTGTCGAGAGGGTAGGGGAGAAAGAAAAAGGGGAAATATTCAGAGACGGCTCAAGGAACTGGAGATTGAGAGAACGGGAGAGACAAAATGTGATAGCGGGAGACTGAGAGAGAGGGAATAGAGACAGAGAGTTGAAAAAGGTATATAGGGACGGTGAAGGGATGGGGAGAAAGGGAATGGTGAGGGTGGGAAGGTGAGGGAGGGTAGTGGGAGATCTGATTAGAGTAGAGACAGAGCAGAGAGGCGAGAGAGAGAAAAGCGGTGAGCGGGAGGGGGGAGCAGGTTGGAAGGAGGGAAAGGATGTGATAGAGATGGTGATGATGACGAGAGAGCGACAAATGGGAGACTGAGGATGTCAGGAACGTAGAAAGAAATGTCTATGAAAGCTGTCAGTTTGACAGGTCATTGTTTAACAATCAGTAGTAAATCACACCAACTGGACTTGTCAATGTTGCCTCGAAATCGTTTCGCCATATATCCTTCGGATGCGGTTTATTCAGTTCCGATACATGCTGGGTTGTTTTCCGGCTGATAATCTCTGTGAGTTGTTTGAAGGCATAACAATCAAGTGAGGGTCGGTAAGAGTCGTAGAGGTAATAAGAGGGTCATGAGTCTTATCTTTGCATGAGTGGAGGTGTGGCCGATTGTGGAAAGGCGGGAGTCAGGACTGCATTGCAAGTTGCTGATAGGTGGTGTTCAGGGATGCGTATTCTAGTTTGACGAAGATGGCTATTTTAAACTGCTCTTTCAAACCACCTGTGCAATATGTGCACATTGTTGTTATCAAAGGAGTGTCCCTTGTCCTCTACATGTAGATATACAGCCGAACATGGGCCTGAGGGTTGAGCCCACCGAATGTGAGCCATCCGCTTGTGAAGTGGTTGTTTTCTCTCGCCGATATACAGATCTGTGCAGTTCTCATTCCACTTGATAGCAGATTAACATTGCTCGGTTTATATTTTGTTTCAGTTTCTGTCTGAACGTGCCTGTAGGTTTAGCAAAACACAGGGGTTTGGTGGCATAGAACCATAGAACATTACAACACAGAAACAGGCCTTTTGGCCCTTCTTGGCTGTGCCGAATCATTTTTCTGCCTAGTCCCGCTGACCTGCTCCTGGCCCATATACCTCCATACAACTCTCATCCATGTACATGCACAAGTTTATCTTAAATGTTAAAAGTGACCCCGCATTTGCTAATTCATCTGGCAGCTCGTTCCACACTCCCACCACTCTCTGTATGAAGAAACCCCGCACCCAATGTTCCCTTTAAACTTTACCTCCTTCACCCTTAACCCATGTCATCTGGTTTTTTTCTCCTCTAGTCTCAGTGGAAAAAGCCTGCTTGCATTCATTCTATCTATACCCATCATAATTTTATACTTCTCTATCAAATCTCCCCTAATTCTTCAACGCTCCAGGGAATAAACTCCTAACCTATTCAACCTTTCTCTGTAACTCAGATTCTCAAGTCCCGGTACCGTTCTTGTAAATCTTCTCTGCACTCCTTCAAACATTTTAATATCCTTCCTGTAATTCGGTGATCAAAACTGCACACAATACTCCAAATTCGGCCTCACCAATACCTGATACAACCTCATCATAACATTCCAACTCTTATACTCAATACTTTGATTTATAAAGGCCAATGTACCAAAAGCTCTCTTTACTACCCTATCTACCTGTGACGCCACTTTAAGGGAATTTCGTATCTGTCTTCCCAGATCCCTCTGTTGTACTACACTCCTCCCTGCCCTACCATTTACTTTGGTCAACCTTGGTTTTCCTTCCACAGTGCATTACCTCCCAATTGTGTATATTAAACTCCATCTGCCATTTTTGAGCCCATTTTTCCAGCTTGTCCAAATACCCCTGCAGGTTTGAAAACCTTCTTCACTGTCCACTACACCTCCAATCTTTGTATCATCGGAAATCTGCTGATCCAATTTACCACATTATCATCCAGATCATTGATATAGATGACAAATAACAATGGACCCAGCCCTGATCCCTGTGGCACACCACTAGTCACAGGCTTGCACTCAGAGAAGCAATCATCCACTACCACTCTCAGACTTCTCCCACTAAGCCAATGTCTAATCCAATTTACTACTTCTCCATACATACCTAGAGGCTGGATCTTCCTAAGGCACTTCCCATACAGGACCTTGTCAAAGGCCTTACTGAAATCCATGTATACAGCATCCACTGTCTTTCCTTCATCTATTGAGAACAATTTTGAGTTTCTATGAATCCCCCGGCTTCGTCTGGCAAGACTCTGTTTTTCCGTTTGCTTTGCTCCTTCCGGCTGTCTGCTGGGATGAAGTCACAGCTGTTTATTTTTCTTGTTGCTGCCCTTGACGAGTGCCAGTCCGGGTGGCCGCTCGCCTTCAAGACTTCTCTCAAATACCTGCGCTCCCTGTCTTTTGCAAGTCAGTCAGGTCTGACCCTGTGAGTGGGTACTGGGAGTGTAGTCAAGTCAACACAAGTTTTATTGTCATTTCAACCATAACTACTGGTGCAGTACACAGTAAAAATGAGACAACGTTTTCCAGGACCACGGTGTTACATGACACAGTAAATATCACTATGATATTGGGGGGGGGGGGTGGAGGAGGGTGGGGGGGGGGGGTTACACTCGGCGTGGTGACGTCGTGTTCTGATAACCCACAATTATGTTCTAATGGGTGATCAAAGTCAAACCGTAGATGGTGATCGGTCTGTGTTGGTTTCCTGTAAACTTCAATATCCAGATCTCCATTTCCTTTGATAAGGACTCCACAGTCTGAAAAAAGGCAGTCCATTGTTTTAGACGCGTCCGGTGTAAATTTAATGTTTTCATCCACCTAGTTGATGTGTTCTGTGAAGGCTTGTCCGTCATGGATTTTGACCTTGACCCAGGAGTCATCCCCATTCCTGACCCGATCACCGGGTGATGTTCCAGTTACCTTGGTTTCCTTCTGCCTGATAAAGGTAGCGAGGGTTAGAGATATTGTGTGGGACGGGGGGGTGGGTGGGTGGAGATGTTACGGTGCGGGGCGACAGAATGCAGAGAGGTGTAGAGAAAGAGAAGGAGGAGGCAGATCTGTTACGGTGAGGGGTGAGAATGGAGAGAGAGGGTGAAATGGAGAGAGATAAAGACGGCGTAGCGGGTAGGGAGGCGGGTGACAGGCGGAAGCACGGAGGAGAGAGAGGGTGAGGATAGAAAGGGAGAGAGAGAGGAGGGGGAGAGGGAGATGCAGCGGAGCCGGAAGGCGGGTGGAGAATTGGGGAGGGAGGAGGGGAGGCCTCCACTCTGACCCTCACCTTTCCAGGATGTACTTGTCCAGGTTTTTTTGAGTCTTCACGGAGATACAGAGACACACAATCAGAGACGGCAAGAGAAGAGGGGAGGGTGAGGGTTTGGGTGTTTGTCCCGGGGCCGCGGTTTCTCATGGACACAGGGGATGAGCCGGAGCAGTGGAGGCGTCCGACGATCAAACCAGGAACTGCCGGGGCGATGTAAATCTCCAGGACCATGGAGGCTCTGTATTAGTGACACAAATCCATCCTCCGTACGCCTGACCCCCCTCTATACTCCACTCCCTCATTTCATTTCCTCTCACTCTCTCATTTGATTATTCTCTCCCTCCACCATCATTCTCTCGCCCTCAATCCTCCCTTCCATGTGCCCCTCTTCACTTTCCCGCTCTCCCTCTCCTCCCCTTCTCCTCTCCGTTCCTCACATTCAGTCTCTCATTCTCTCTCATTCTCCCGTTTGCTCGCCCTCTCTTTTCTCCCTCGCTCTTCCAATCCCTCTCCAAGTCTCCATCCCGTCACGTTTGCCGATCTCCATCTCTTACTTTCCCAGGTCAGACTACCCCTACACTTACCCTCTCTACCAAGATTGCCCCTGTTAGCCACTTCTCTCTCTCCGCCAAAACGAATCTCTCCCCCCCCCCACTAACTCTCCACGCTCACTGCTCATTGCCCCGCCACCTTCGTCTCACTCGATCACCCTCTGCACCAGCGTCAATCAATCTCTCTCCTCCGCCGGTCCCTTTATCAGTTGTTCATCCGGTGTTTGTTTGAGTCGGTCAAACCCCCTTGTCAACACGGGCTTCCTCTGACAACGGTTCCTTCCCCTCGCTGAGCTCAGAGACGCAGCGAATCCTCGACAGGAGGACAGAGAGAGACTTACATGATTGCTATGTTCGCCAAAATGGACTCACGGTCTCCTTCCAGAGTTGAGTGGTTCGGAAAGACGGGGGGAGAGACGTCAGCATTCATTTTCAGATAAGGAGAATATAAAAGCAACGATCAAAAACTGACTTAAATACACCCCCACCAAAAGAGACACCTGTCTCGTGTGGATACAGAGGAAGTACAATCAAAAGATAAAACAGTGAAAAGTAGGAGTGGAGTGAAGTGAAGCGAAGAGACTTCAAGTGTGAAGAGAGAAAGACGACATGATTTTAAAAGCACAATGAGTGTAAAAACACTTTATCTGAATGCCCGTAGTTTTCCAAATAAGGTCAGTGAACTTGTGGCGCAAATCAATACAAAGGGGAGTGATTTAGTGGCCATTATAGAGACGTGGTTGCAGGGTGGAGAGGATTCCAAGTTAAATATTCAAGGGTATAACGAATAGTAAAGGGAAAATCTCACTGGTGTGAGTTGTCAATTGAACGGAGAATAATATCATTACAGTGTCACAGGCAGGAAACAGAGGAATATCTGAGGCATGTAAGAATGGAACAGCAGTTACCATGGGGGACTTTATCTTGCACAATCAATTTGTTCGAGGCAGTCTTGAGGAGGACTTCAGATGGCAGCCGTGATGGCTATCTGGAACAGCATGCTGTTTAACCTACAAGGGAACGTGCATCCAAGTTCGGCACTCCCATTCCCCGGAGTATGGAGAGCTGTTACTTTCCATTTGAGACCCAGACTGCCAATATTGCCTACCACATTCCTTCGTGGAATATCTGTAGTTAAAAGACTCTTCAGTGTTCAACCGTAGGAGTTTCTTTTCGTCTTTGGATTTATTTACTGTAGTCTTGGTTATTTCTTTAATCTGAGTCTGAGTGTATTCTAGACCTGACTCTGCACGGACCTTCACCACCGTCCATATCTCTCTCTTTACAGAAGGGATTACAACGTCAGGAGTTTGCGCAGATGTGGTCTGTCATTGAAAACTCCCGAGTTACTCCGGATGTCCGGCGGAGAGCATTCTGGTTTGTCGCATCGCCGCCTGGTGTGGAGGCTGCAACATACAGGGTCGCCAGAGGGTTCTAGACTCAGCCAACCCCATCACGGGCACAACCCTCCCCTCCATCGAGGACATGTTCAAGAAGTAATGCCTCGGGAAGACCACATCCATCAGCGAGGACCCCTCCAGCCGGGAAATGCCCGGTGCTCATCAGTACCATCGTGGAGGTGGTACAGGCGCCTGAAAACTCGGCAATTTACAAGCTGTTGCTTCCCCTCCGCCAAAAAATTGCGAACGCTCCCTGAACATTTAAACACTCTCTCGGTATTCACCTTTTTGTAATTAAAATTTATTAATTTTCCCAATTACATCTTCGCTGTACACGGCGTCGGTGTGGCCGCGCTTGGAGGGCGGTGTTCAGTTCTGGTCGCCTCCTGTAGGAAAGATGCCACTGAGCTGGAAAGAGTGCAGAGGGAGATTAAAAAAGGATGATGCCGGGACTCGAGGGTCTAAGTTATGGAGAGAGAGCGAGAAGGATGGGACTTTGTTCCTTGGAGCGTGTGTATGAAGCCAGGAGAGTCTCAGATAGGGTGAATGAGTACAGTATATTCCCCCTGGGATGGAGAATTAAGAGCCAGTGTGCACAGAATTGAGGTGAGAGTTTGTTAAGGGAACCGAGAGAGGAGGACAGACAATGGGGTTCGAGAGGGATAGAAAGGGGGAGCAGCGGAATGAGTTGGGTAGAAGAAGGGCAGAGAGAGAAGAGGAGTAGAATGTGGGAGTAAATGAGGGTGGCGGAGGAGAGCGGGGCCGGTCGGGGAGCAGAGTAGTCTCGATGGGGAGAGGGCGGGTAGTGTGAGAAAATGGGGATGCGTGTAGAGGAGGTGAATGGAGCAGGAAGGAGGAGAAGAGAGGGTGGGAAGTGGTGAAAGGATGGGGAGTGAGTGTGGGGTAGATTGAATGGGGAGAAGTGGGGTGAAGTCAACTTGATTGAAGTCGACCCGACAGGCTGTTGACAGAGACCTTGGATCTGTTCAGGAATATCCGGATATAAATGCGCCGACTTCTCGCAGATGAATCTGTATTTCCTTCTGCAATTGTAGCCCCGGTACGGGTTGCACTTACTGCAGCTGGACGGTCTCTCGGACAGCTTGCAGAGAATATAGGAGTCCACATTCCTGTCAATGAGGGTGAGACAATTTCAACAGATCCAGCAGACAAACGGAGACCGTCGCCAAACTAATCCCACTCGTCTGCGCTCTCCCCACAGCCCCGGGTTCTTGGCCGTACGAATCCACCTACCACCGCTCTCCCCTACAATACCGAGTCAGTTCCCAAATTAATCCCTCTTCTCCACCCTCTCTCGACAACCCTGCATCACTGAACAATCTAATCCCACTGTCCTACTCTCCTGAACGACCTGTGTCAGTTTCCAAACTAATCCCACTGACCCACGACCTCGTGTAAGTCTGTTAGCCAAACCCACTGTCCGACTCTCTCCCCACGGCCTCGTGTCCCTCCCACACCACCGACCTGTAAAAGTCCAAGCCTCACCCGTATATACATTTTCCAATCCAGTAAGTTCCGGGTTCATAACCGATAAAGATGGAAACAAAATTCTGTGAAAGTAAATCCCTTTGATTAATGTGCATTCAACGCCCTGGGAAATGTTTCACTGCTAATGTAATGGTTTCTCTGTAGCAGCAGCAGTGTGTTTGTGTTATGACGAGAGATAATGGGCTTTGGAATGTGTGGCGTCCCATGATGGGAGGGGTTTTCTTTCCTGTGAGCCCGAGAGCGAGGGACTCGCGGGCTTTTGTTCGGCAGAAGATGGAGAGAGAAGATGCCAGAGCGGGGTAATCGTAGACTGCAGGCCTGAGCGGACTTGGAATGGGGTCGGGAGTCGACCACGCCCGGGGGAAATCGTTGGAGAACGGACAGGCGGGAAAACATTGACCTCCAAGGAGCGCATTAGACTGTTTCGTTAAAAATGGGCCCTTTTTCTCTTTGTTTAATGTAATAACCCTTCAGTCAAATGAAGAATCATAAAGCCCAATCGTTTAATTGCAAATGGTGTACCACTCGTTTTTTCGTGGGATTGATTTGTAAACGGGCAACACGTCCACACAAGCGATATTTCTCATTTTGGCCGGGCCGGAGGCAGTATCGACCCCCACCCCCGAATCCCGGACAAACGCATGCTGGTCGAAGCTGAGGGGTACATTTAGCCTCCCTCCATGCCTGACTTCACACAGACGGAGTCACCCAGTGTCTGATCGCAAGAAGGTGTGATGGGACGATGTCGATGGAGTGTCCACTCTCTGCCTGACCCCGGGAGGGTGTGAAGGGATGCCGTGGAGGGACTTCATTCGGGTACAAAGAAAATCTCCCATAGTTCTACCATGGAGAGCTTTCTGACAGGCTGCATCATTGTCTGTTATGGAGGAGTTACTGCACAGGACTGAAAAGAAAAAATGCTGAGGAAAATTGTAAATCTAGTCAACTCCATCTTGAGCACTGGCCTGCAAATTACCCAGGACATTTTTAGTGAGCCGTGTCTCAGAAAGGCAGCGTCCATTATTATAGAGCAAACACGAGGAAATCTGCAGATGCTGGAAATTCAAACAACGCACACAAAATGCTGGTGGAACACAACAGCCCAGGCAGCATCTATAAGGAGAAGCACTGCCGACGTTACGGGTCCTGACGAAGGGTCTCGGCCTGAAAATTCGACAGTGCTTCTCCTTATAGATGCTGCCTGGCCTGCTGTGTTCCACCGGCATTTTGAGTGTTTTGTCCATTATTAAAGACCCCTGTCACCCAGGGAATGTCGTTTGCTCTCAGTAATCATCAGGTAGGAGATACAGAAGTCTGAAGGCACACACTGAATGATTCAGGAACAGCTTCTTCCCCTCTGCCATCAGGGAGGAGGTACAGGAGCCTGAAGACACACACTCAGCGATTCAGGAACAGCTTCTTCCCCTCTGCCATCAGGGAGGAGGTACAGGAGCCTGAAGACACACAGTCAACGATTCAGGAACAGCTTCCTCCCCTCTGCAATCCGATTCCTGAATGGACTCTGACGCCTTGGACACTTCCTCACTTTTTATAATGTACACCATGTGTTTCTTTATCACATTATAAATAATCTATTAAATATAAGTGATTTAATTACTTGTTTATTTTATTTATTATATTTCTCTCTCTCTCTCTCTCTCTCTCTCTCTCTCTCTCTCTCTCTCTCTCTCTGCTAGATTATGTACTGAATTGAAATGCTGCTAATACGTTAACAAATTTCATGTCACATGCCGGTGAAAATAAACCTGACTCTGATTCTGGAGTGAGTTTCACTCAGTGTCTATCCCGGGGAGTGTGTGCCGGGACAGTGTGGTGTCATTCAATCTATATTAGACCCCGGGAGTCACATACCCTTTCGTGGTTAGAATTTATTTCGAGGAGCCTTGCATCAAAGTTTGAACAATGTTCCCTCGCTCCATCGTAAGATTTCTCCAAGGTCGATATGAAATAACACCGATCTGCGTTTTCGGTCCAGTTCTGAGGACACGTTTGCACTGCAAATCAGGGGGGAAAAAAAACAATGAATCTCCCTCCATTATTCCCATTGCACCGACTTGGATCAGAAAAAGTGAACTTCCCGCTAAAAAGTCGCATCCCGGATTGAAACAGCAGATGTCGCTGCTTTCACACCGTCCCATCACGCACTCCGACGGTCAGACATAGGATGAATCTCCCTCCTCGCCGTCCCATCACGCACTCCGACGGTCAGACATAGAGTGAATCTCCCTCCTCACCGTCCCATCACGCACTCCGACGGTCATAGACAGAGTGAATCTGCCTCCCCACAGTCCCATCACAGATTCCCGGGGTCAGACACAGAGTGAATCTCCCTCCACACCGTCCCATCACACAGTACCGGGGTCAGACACAGAGTGAATCTCCCTCCACACCGCATCATCGCACACTCCTGCGGTCAAACACAGAGTGAATTTCCCTCCACACCGCCATATCACGCACTCTTACAGCCAGACATAGAAAGAAACTCGACATTTTTGCGGTGTTTATTAATATTTGTAATTTACATTAATTGTACATCTTTGCGCCGTACTGATGCTTCAAAAGAACAAATTTCGGGACTTATAAGTTTCAGATAATAACTGAAATAGAGATTCTTGTGGAAAGCATCCGATAGGGTGGACAGGACAATTGTCCCGCTGGTCTTCACCAGTTACACCGAGTAGAGGAGTCGGGAGGTCACGTTGCCCTGGTACAAGACGTCGGTGAGGCCGCCCTGCTTTAGGAAAAATGTCAGTGAACTGGATATATTGTACAGGGAGTTCTACGGGGATATTGCCGGAACTCGGAGGACTGAGTTATGGTGTGAGGGAGGGAGTGTTGGGACTGTATTCCCTGGAGCGTAGTTATAACCTTACAGAGTTCCATAAACCCGAGAGAGGCACAGACAGATGGAATGCGCACAGACTTTCACCCAGGGTTGGGCTATCGAGAACCAGACGGCACAGGATTGAGGTGAGAGTGAGTAGAAAACAGAAAGAGAGAGAGAGATCAGGGAGACGGTGGGTTTAGAGAGAACGGAGAGGGGAGAGAGAGTGTCTGGGGGAGGGAAGGGGAGAAAGGTGTAAGAGGTGGGCAGAGGGAGCAGAGAAAGTGCGGGCGGAGGAAGGTCGGGGAAATAAGGGGAGGCAAGTGCAGAGAGAAAGGTAGAGTGAGCGGGGAAGAGCGGGACGGGGAGGAATGGCGAGAACGAAGAGGACGATGTGGGTGTATGGTGGGGAGAATATGATGGCGATAAGAGGAAGAGATGGAGCAGGCGGAAGGGGCAGAGAGGGTGAGGAGGGGATTTGTAAGGATTTAGGAGTGAGAGTGAAGGAGAGAGAAGGAGGAGAAAATGGGGGTAGTCACTTGATTCATGTCGACTCCACTGGCTGTTGGCAGAGATCCTGGATCTTTTCAGGAATATCCGGGAACAAAGGTGCCGACTTCTCGCAGATGAAACGGTGATCATGATCGCAAGGGCGATCTCTTACGTACGACTCGCAGTATATGCAGACGGACGTCCCCGGGGTCACATTGTACAGCAGGCCCAAGCTCACATTCCTGTACAAGAGAGTTAAACAATTTTAACAGAGAAAAAGCAGCTCCAGCAGAGAACCCGAGTCGAGAGACCGTCCCCAAGCTAATCCCATGAATTCGCTCTCTCCTAACAGCCTGTGTTAGTCCCCAAACTCATCCCACTCGACCACTCTCTCCCCACGTCCCCCTGCCAGTACCCAGACAAATACCCAGTTCCAATGTCTCCCCACAGCCCGGCAAACCCCCAAACTAATCCCACCGAACCGCTTCCTCACCACAGTCCTCTGTCAGGCCCCATACGAATCGAACAGGCCCACCCTCTCCCCTCTGATCTGTTTCAGTCCCCGAACAAACCCCACTATCCCACCGTCTCCCCACAGACCTATGTCTGTCCCGAAATGAATCCCACTGTTCCACACTCTTCCCTCCGTGCCGGACCCTGATTAATCCCGTTGCCCCTCCCTCTACCCAGCGCTTCCTGTCTGTCTCCTAACATATCCCACTACTCTGCGCTCTCCCCATCGCCTCTGGTCCGCCTCCAGTCTTATACCACTGGCACCCTCTCTCCCACATCCTTGCCTCAATTCGCAAACTAATCCCGTTAACACACTGTGTGCCACCGCCCTGTATCGGTCTCCAAACTAACCCAGTTGTCCTACTCTCACCCCTCAGATCTAAGTCACTCACTAAACTAATCCGTGTTGCTCCCTCTCCTCACAGCCCGGCGAATATCTCCAAAATAACCACACTGCAACGCGCTCTCTTCAGCGACATGCGTCAGTACCAGAATAATTCCTGTGTACTGATCTTTCGCCGCAGCACCGGTCAGTTTCCGAAATATTCCCACTGTCCTGTCCTTCCCCGACAGACACGTGTCGGTCCCAAAATGTTCCCATTGTACCATCCCACCCCATTGAATCACACAACCCTATACCTACGTCAGTCTACAAACAAATCCCAAAACCCCTCCCTGTTCCCACAAAACCACTTCATTAAGTAAACAAACCACATCCCCCACTCCAGAGATCAGTCCAAATCTCACCCGACGTCGCATTTTCCAATCCAGTATTCATAGGTTAGATACATAACTCTGTGCGATACAAAGCTCTGGGAAAATAAATTTATATCATTAATGCCAAGAATTGAAAATTATCCACGTAGCTTCTCTCTGTTGATTACAACAGGAATCTGTGATGGGACGGTGTAGACGGAGCTTAACTCTGTCCCTGACCCTGGGAGTGTGTCATGGGACGGTGTGGAGGGAGATTCACTCTGTGTCTGACCCCGGGAATGTGGGCTCGCAGTCTATGGTGGGTATTCCTTCTGTGTTTGATTCCGGGAGTGTGTGATGGGACGGTGTGGAGGGAGATTCATTCTGTATCTGACCCCGCTGGTGTGTGGTGATTCCTGTGTTACTGTGGGATCTTCTCGTGCTGTGACACGTACCGCTTCATCCCTTGAATTGATTTCCAGCAGCCTTGAATCACGGTTTGAACATTCTTGAATCGCTTTGCGGAAAGATGTTTCAAACTTGGATGCGTAATAACACCGATCTTTATTTGTGACCCAGTCCTCGGAACACGTTTGTTCTGAAAATCAGGAACAAGGAATGGTGACACACCCGGCTGACACACAGAGTAAATTTCCTTCCATGCGGTCCCATCACGCACACCTGAGGTCAGGCACAGAGTGAATCTCCACCAACACCGTACCATCGCACAAATTACAAGGATCAGGCGGAGTGAGGTTCCCTCCAAACCATCACACGCACTTCCGGTGTCAAGACACCGAGTGAATTTCGTACCACAATCTCTAATCGCACACGCCCGGGGAGAAACACAG
Organism: Hemitrygon akajei; assembly: GCF_048418815.1. NCBI lineage: Eukaryota > Metazoa > Chordata > Chondrichthyes > Myliobatiformes > Dasyatidae > Hemitrygon > Hemitrygon akajei. The sequence continues at coordinate 5,415,010 of NW_027331932.1, forward strand.
AATCTCCAGTCAGGCACCGATTGAGGCTGCCACTACCCCTCCGCTGAAACACTCACAAACTGATTCTCGCTCCACACTTTCCTATCATACTCTCGGTGTGTCAGAAACAGAGCGATGCTTCCTCCACACCGTCCCATCACAGACCCCTAGATCAAACACGGAGTGAAGCTCACTCCACTGCGCCTCGTCACGCAATCTATGAGTCGGACACAGAGTGAAGTACACTCCACACTCTCCCATCGCACACCTCCGTGGTCAGAACCAGAGAGAAGCGCTCTCTCTCTCTCTCTCTCTCTCTCTCTCTCTCTCTCTCTCTCTCTCTCTCTCTCTCTCTCTCTCTCTCTCTCTCTCTCTCTCTCTCTCTCTCTCCTCTCTCTCTCTCTCTCTCTCTCTCTCTCTCTCTCTCTCTCTCTCTCTCTCTCTCTCCCTCTCCCTCTCTCTCCGGCCCCAGCAGACGCACATGGTTTCAGACTGCACACTGCTCACTGTCAAATGATAGGTTCTTGCTGACAGACACAGAGTGAAGCTCCCTCCACACCGTCCCATCACACAGAACTGATATTAGACACAGAGCGGAACTCCATCCAGACACGCGTCAACGTTCCGGGTGTCAGACAAACACGCGACAAGCACTCACACATCCCCCATAGACTCAGATGTATGTTCCCTGCACACCATCCGATCACACACTCACACGCTCAGATGCAGATTGACTCTCTTTCTCCACGGACCAATCACAGACCCCCGGTGTCAGTCGTGGAGCGAAGCTCCCTTCCACACTGTCCCAACACACACTTTAGGAGTCACACACAGAGTTTAGCTCCTTCTACAAGGCCACAACACGCACTTCATGTGTCAGCCCCAGAGTGAATCTCTCTCTCCATGGCCACATCACTCATGCCAGCGGTCAGACGTGGAGTGAACATTCCTGCACACCGTCCTGTCACACTCTTCCAGGGTCAGATTCTGGGTGTTACTCCTTGCACACCGTCTCATCACACACTCCCGGGGTCGGACACAGAGTGAATCTCCCTCCACTCTGTCCCATCACACAGTCCCGGTGTCAGACACAGAGTGAATCTCCCTTCACACCGTCCCATCACACACTCCCGGGGTCAGACACAGAGTGAATCTCCCTTCACACCGTCCCATGACACACTCCCGGGGTCAGACACAGAGTGAATCTCCCTCCACACCGTCCCATGACACACTCCCGGGGTCAGACACAGAGTGAATCACCCTCCACACCGTCCCATCACACACTCCCAGGGTCAGACACAGAATGAAGCTCCCTCCACACCGTCCCGTCACACACTCCCGGGGTCAGTCACAGAATGAAGCTTGCTCCCCACTGTCCCATCACACTCTCTCGGGGACAGACACAGAGTGAATCTCCCTCCGCGCCGTCGCAACACACTCTCCGTTGGTCAGACACAGAGTGAAGCTCCCTCCACACCGTTCCAGGGCAGACCTCCGGGATCAAACACGTGATACTCCCTCGACACTGTCCCATCATATTCTTTCTGGTACAGACACAAGTGAATTCCCTGTTCCCCATCCCTTCACACACTCACCGTTCAGATATTGTTTAGTTGAACTGCAACTCCCCAGCTCAAAACCCGCAGAATCGCATCACACACTACCCAAGTCAATAGGAGATCTAAATCCCGCCGTCCTCCACTCTCCCCTCTCAGCAATCCCCAGCACTCCGCCGTCCCCGTCATGTGGAATTCTATCCCGGCTACTGTGAGTGCACGTGACAGGATGTGGATTATTCATCGGGCACGTACTCCCAGTTTCAATCAGCAACTCCAAATCCCGGGCTGGGGTCCGTCCCTCTGCAACGGGATGATAGACTCCATCATCCGGAAACCACAGTCGGTAGCAACGTTACCGAGCGACAGGTTGTGTTGAGGAAGCAGTGGGGCTGCAGAAGCGCTCAGACAGATTAGGAGAATGAGGATAGACGTGGCAAATAGAATACAGTACCAGGAATCGTATGGACATGCAATTTGAAAATAAGAAATAAAAGCCGAGACTGTTTTCTAAATGGAACGTTTGCTTTTTTAAACCCAGACTACCTGTTCACATTCTATGCCTTCACAGAATGGTCTGGGTCAATTATGACCCGGCCCAAGAATCCCCTCATAACAACTGTCGAAACAAACTTTAAACCGCAGATCTATTTAAATGTATAAATAGCCTCTCTGATATTAGCAAGTGGGTGACTAATCCTTAATCAATTTTTCGGAAATCTAAAATCCATTTCAGTAGGTTCGGGTCAGATTTGACCCGGAGCAGCCTTAATGTATATTAATCAATCAATGTTTCAGAGATCTAAAATCCATTTCAATAGATACCGGTCAAATTGACCCAAAAAATCCTCAATGTACAAAAATTTGCAGCACCTGTACAAAAGTTTATGATTTTTAAGCATTTCAATGTTTGGGCATTTTGGGTCACTTCAGGAGAAGTCATCAAATTCCGGCTATAAATGGCATTTGGGCTGTTGTTATTGCTGTCAAATGTCACAACGGGTCAAATTTGATCCGAACAGTATCTAAGGGTTAAAAACAATCTGCGGTGCAGAGGGATTTGGGAGACTTCGTGCAGCTTTCCCAAAAGTTTAACCTGCAGCTTGAGCCGGCGGTGAGGCAGGCAAATGCGATGACAGCATTCATTTCGAGAGGACTGGGACGTAAAAGCATTGACGTCATTCTCAGGTTTAATACGTCACTGGTGAGCCCACATTTGGAGTTCTGTGAGCAGGTCTCGATCGCTTATCTCACAGTGGATGTGAGACATTGGAGAGGGTTCACGGGAATGATAACGGGATTGAACGTTGTATTATAGGAGGAGTATTTGACAGCTCCGGGAGACAGAACACCCACACACAGCGAATCAGGAACAGCTTCTGCCCCTGCGCCATCACATCCTTCAACGCATCAGCAAGAACTCGACATTTCTGCTGTGTTTATTAATATTTGAAATTTGCATTAATTGTACATCTTTGGGCAGTTCTGATGCTTCAAATGTACAAATTCCAGGGGTTATAAGCTTCAGATAATAATTGGAATAGCGATTCCTGTGGAAAACATCCGATAGGGTGGACTGGACACTTGGCACGCTGGTCTTCGCCAATCAAGGCACCGAGTACAGGAGTCGGGATGTCACGTTGCCGTGGTACAAGACGTCGGTGAGGCCGCCCTGATTTAGTTCTAAGGGGACATTGCCGGAACTCGGAGGACTGAGTTATGGAGAGAGGGAGGGAAGGCTGGGTCTTTATTCCCTGGAGCGTAGTTATAACCTTACAGAGTTGCATAAACCCGAGAGGGGCACAGACAGTGGGACTGCGCACAGACTTTCACCCAGGGTTGGGTTGTCGAGAACCAGACGGCACAGGATTGAGCTGAGAGTGGGTGGAAAGTAGAAGAGAGAGAGAGAGAGAGAGAGAGAGAGGAGAGAGAGAGAGAGAGAGAGAGAGAGAGAGAGAGAGGAGAGAGAGAGAGAGAGAGAGAGAGAGAGAGAGAGAGAGAGAGAGAGAGAGATCAGTGAGTCGGAGGGTTTTGAGAGAACGTGGAGTGTGTCGTGGTTTATCGTACCCCACAAACGACCAGGAGACGCAGAAGATTCTTCAAGAAGGGTTAAACTTTAATTTGCAATTCAAGGCTGAGACAGTCATTGACAGTCGCTGATTGCCCACTGATCCTTGGACATAGCATTTTTTATAGCAATCTCCTGGTTTAGTTGTATTAGCATATCCACTCCGTCTATAGGTGCATATCACAAGTACATCCGCCACTATTTTGCACCTTTTATAAACGCCCGGGGTCAGACGTGGAGTGAAGCTCCGTGCACACTGCCTTTTATAAACGCCCGGGGACAGACGTGGAGTGAAGCTCAGTGCACACTGCCTTTTATAAACGCCCCGGGGTCAGACGTGGAGTGAAGCTCCTTGCACACTGCTTTTTATAAACGCCCGGGGTCAGACGTGGAGTGAAGCTCCGTGCACACAGCCTTTTATAAACGCCCGTGGTCAAACGTGGAGTGAAGCTCCGTGTACACTGTCTTTTATAAACGCCCGGGGTCAGACGTGGAGTGAAGCTCCGTGCACACTGCCTTTTATAAACGCCCGGGGTCAGACGTGGAGTGAAGCTCCTTGCACACTGCCTTTTATAAAACGCCCGGGGTCAGACGTGGAGTGAAGCTCCGTGCACACTGCCTTTTATAAACGCCCGGGGTCAAACGTGGAGTGCTCCGTGTACACTGCCTTTTATAAACGCCCGGGTTCAGACGTGGAGTGAAGCTCCGTGCACACTGTCTTTTATAAACGCCCGGGGTCAGACGTGGAGTGAAGCTCCTTGCACACTGCCTTTTATAAACGCCCTGGGTCAGACGTGGAGTGAAGCTCCGTGCACACTGCCTTTTATAAACGCCCGGGGTCAGACGTGGAGTGAAGCTCCGTGCACACTGCCTTTTATAAACGCCCGGGGTCAGACATGGAGTGAATCTTCCGTCTACATTGTCCCATCAAACAATCTCGGAGTCAGACACAGACCAGATGTGAAGTGATGTTTCCTGCACAACGTCCTGTCACACTCTGCCGGGTTCAGATTCTGAGTGTTACTCCTCTGCACCCTCCCTTGCACACCGGCCCTCACACACTCCCGGGGTCAGAGTGAAACTCTCTCTCCACGGTCTCATAACATACTTCACGGGTCAGACATGGGGCATCCCTCTGGGGCAGTGTCCCATCACACAATCCCCCTGTCAGACACAGAGCGAATATGGATCCATACTGTCCCATCAGACACTCCCGGAGTGAGACATCGAGTGAAGCAGCAATGTTACGTCTCTCAATCCCGTGTTCAAAAACAGAATGAATCCACCTCCACAACGTCCCATCACACTCTCCTAGATTCAGTGACAGAGGGAAACTCCCTCCACGCAGTCCCATCATTCTCGCCGGGTCAAACACAGAGTGAATCATTTTCCGTTCCATCTCTTCACACACTCCCGATGTCAAGCACATAGTGACGCTTCCTCTCTCCATGCCTGCCCTGTGATGAGGAGCGGTTGAAAGAGCGGGATAATGACTCACCTCTTCTGCTGGTCAACAATTCACAGATTTGAGCCTTGGTTTCGTTGACAGACCTGTACTTCGTTTCCATCTCAGTGAACTGGTGACGGAGATCGCTGTGCATTCGTTTAAGAACGGAATGATTAGCGTTTCGGTGACATGTTTCGTAAGACTGACGAATCTGTGATACTGAGAGAGATGGTGAAGTAAGTTTAGCGTTTACAGTGACACGTGAGTCAGCGTCACACTACCGACTGGGTTACGGAGAGTGTTGTGTCAGTGTCACGGTGAAGGGTGTCACACTGAACGATGTGCTGGTGTCTCAGTGAGAGGCGTCGGCGACACCTTGAGGGTCGTGTCTATGTCACGCTGAGGGTTTATCAATGTCCCGGTGAAGGTTTTGCAGTTGTTACCATGTGGTTTGCGTCAGTATCGTGCGGGGCATGTCCGAGTTGCTGTGAGTGACGTGTCCTTGACACTGTGATAGGAGATTCTGAACACCGGCGGGAGGTGTACCGGGTCACAGTAAAGAGAATCTCGATGTCAAGGCGAGGAAAATGTCAGAGTGAGGGGACTTGTGTTGTCACCGTGGGTGTAGTATCTGTGTCACGGTGTGGCTTGTGCTGGTCTCACAGACAGGGGTGTGTCTGTGTCACGTTGAGGGATATGTCCTGGCCACGGGTTGTGTGAGAAGGTCACGCTGAGGTGTGTGATGGTGTCACAGAGAGTACTATGGCGGTGTCATGGTGAATTTAGGTGTTGGTATCACGTTCAGGGGTTTGCCTGTGTCAAGGTGAGGTGCGGGTAATTGCCTCAGTGAGCGGTGCATTTGTGTAATGTTGAGGGGAGATACCGTCACGGTAAGGGCTGTTACAGTGACTTCTGAGTCTTTGTCACGGTGCGGGGCGGAGCGGATCACGTTGAGGAGCGTGAAGATGTCACGGTGTACGGTACCTCAGTGTCACGTTGAAGAGAGTGTCGGTATCACTGTGAGGTGTGTTTCGGTGTCCCATTGAGGAGTTTATCAGTAACAGCGGCAGGGACATGTCGATGTCACTGAAGGGTACCATGCGGTCAGTGTGACTGCCATGTGTGTGTCACGGCGATGGTCATGTCAGTGTCGCGGTCAGGAGTGTATCTGTGTCTCGTTGAAGGTCGTTACCGTGCTACGGTAACAGTATTGTTGATGTTAGGGTGAATGTCGTTGCGGTATCAGGACGAGTCTTGATTGTGTTACGGTAAAGGCCGTGTTTTTATCACGGTTACTGTGTGCCCGTCTTATGGAACTTATAACATAGAATAATACAGTACAATCCTTTAGGCCCACGTTGTTCTGTCGACGCTTAAACCAAGTGTCTCATATAAACCCCCAGTTCAAATTCCTCCATATACCTGTCTAGCAGTCTCTTAAATTAAACTAGTCCATCTGACTCCACCACTGACTCAGGCAGTGCATTCCACGCGACAACCACTCTCTGAGTAAAAAACCTTGCTCTGATATCCCCCTTGAACATCCCACCCCTTACCTTAAAGCCATGTCTTCTTGTATTCAGCAGTTGTGCCCTGGGGAAGAGGCGCTGGCTGTCCACTCTATCTATTCCTCTTAATATCTTGTATACCTCTATCATGTTTCCTCTCATCCTCCTTCTCTCCAGACAGTAAAGCCCTAGCTCCCTTAATCTCTGATCAGAATGCATACTCTCTAAAACAGACAGCATCCTGGTAAATCTCCTCTGTATCCTTTCCAATTCTTCCACATCCTTCCTCTAGTGAGGCGACCAGAACTGGACACAGTACTCCAAATGTTACCTGACCAGGGTTCTATGGAGCTGCATCATTACCTCGCGACTCTTAAACTCCGTCCCTCGACTTATAAAAGGTAACACTCCATAAGCTTTCTTAACTAACCTATCTACCTGTGAGGCAACTTTTAGGGATCTGTAGACATATACCCACAGATACCTGGGCTCCTCCACAGTACCAGGTATCCTGCCATTTACATTGTACACTGCCTTAGAGTTTGTCTTTCCAAAGTGTACCACCTCACATTTCTCTGGGTTGAACTCCATCTGCCGCTTCTCAGCCCACTTCTGCATCTTGTCAATGTCGCTCTGCAATCTTTGACAATCCTCCACACCATCCACAACACCACAAACCTTCGTGTCGTTTGAAAACTTGCCAACCCAGACTTCTATCCCCACATCCAGGTCGTTAATAAAATTCACGAAATGTAGGGGTCCCAGAACCGACATTGTGGGGCACCACTAGTCACAGCCCTCCAATCCGAATGTACTCCCTCCACCACGACCCTCTGCTTTCTTCAGGCAAGCCAAATCTGAATCCACCTGGCCAAACTTCCCTGGAGCCCATTTCCTCTGTCATGCAGGTTCCGGTAAGTTTTGTTTCAGTAGTTTAGAGTAGAGAGAATGCCAGGCAGGATGCTGGAATGTTCTTCTTGCAGGATGTGGGAAGTGAGGGAGACCTCCGCTGTCCCTGACAACGACACCTGCAGGAAGTGCACCCAGCTGCAGCTCCTAACAAACCGCGTTAGGGAACTGGAGCAGGAGCTGGATGACCTCTGGATCATTCGTGAGAATGAGGAGTTTATAGATAGTAGTTTCAGGGAGGTAGTTACGGCAAAGAAGCAGGACACAGGTAATTGGGTTATCTTCAGGCGGTGGAGGGGGGAAAGGGCAGAAAGAGCAGTGTTCCTCCTTGGCCATGCCCCTGAACAACATGTATACAGATTTGGATGCTGTTGGGAGGGATGACTTACCTGGGACAAGCTGCGGCTGCCGGATCTCTGGCACTGAGTCTGGTTCTGCAGTGCAGAAGGGAGCGGGGCAGATGAGGAGAGCGGTAGTGATAGATGACTCGATAGTTAGATGTACAGACAGGAGGTACTGTAGTCGTGACAGAGACTCCCGGATGGTTTGTTGCCTCCCAGGTGCCAGGGTCAGAGATGTCTCTGATCTTATGCACAGCATTCTGAAGTGGGAGAGTGAGCAGCCAGACATCATGGTTCTCGTCGGTACAAATGACGCAGGAAGAAAGAGTGAGGAGGTCCTGAAGTTTTGAGTATGGAGAGTTCGGTAGGAGGTTAAAAAGCAGGACCTCGAGAGTAGTGATCTCAAGATTGCTTCCTGTGCCACGTGCCAGTGAGGGTAAGTGTCAGATGATCTGGAGGATGAACACGTTGTTGAGGAATTGGTGTAGGGGACAGGGTTTCAGATTTTTGGATCTTTGGTATCTCGTCTGAGTAGGTGGGACATGTACAATAGAGAAGGGTTACACCTGAACTAAAGGGGGACCCATATCCTTGCAGGGAGGTTGGCTAGTGCAATTGCGGATGGTTTAAATTAGATTTGCAAGGGGATGGGAACCAGAGTGCCAGAGCAGATAGTGGAGCGTCGGTGAAAATATATGATGTTACAAGTTCATGCAAAGTCAGAAATAGAAGAACTGTGTGTGGTGGCAATAATCTTCTGCGGTGTGACTATTTAAAAGCGAGGAGTATTTTGAGGAAGGCAGACGAGCTGAGGGCGTGGATTAACACATGGAATTATGACTTTATAGACATTAGTCAATCTTGTCTATAGGAGGGGCAGGACTAGCAGCTTCATGTTCCAGGGATACGAATTTTCAGAGTTGGTAGAGATAAAATGTTGAAGGGTGTGTGTTGGAATCGCTAGTCAAGGAAAATTTTACAGGAGTGCTCAGGCAGGATAGATTGCAGGGCTTGTCTACCGAGGTCATCTGGGTGGAACTGAGAAACAGGAATGGTATGACCACATTAATGGGATTGTATTTCAGAACACGCAATCGTCAGCGAGAATTGGAGCTGCAAAACTGCAGAGATAGCAGACAACTTCAGGAAACATAAAGTTGTGATAGTAAGATATTTTAATTTTCCACATATTGTTGGGGCTCCCATACTGACTGGTCAGATTTTGTAAAATGTGATCAGGAAAGTTTTCTAAATGAATATATAGAGGTACCAACTAGATAGGATGCAATAGTGGATTTCCTATAAGGCATATATGTCAAACGCAAGGCCCACGGGTCAAATCGGGCCCGTGGTGGAATTAGCTTTGGCCCGCGAGATAATATCTAATTACTATTAAAGCTGGCCCCAGTAATCGAAGCGCCTATGGCGTATGATATGGCTAATGCTGAGTTTATTCAGGTACCAGGTTTTCAGGGTTTTTAGTGTTTATTCGGCAGTCTTGCTCGGCAGTCTTCTTCATAAGAAACGGAATTTGTAAAGTGAAACACTTTGTAGTTATAGCAGAGACTGAGACACATGAGAGCAGGCTGAAAAAACGGAGGCAACGAAAGCTGCGTTCGCACGCGTCCGACTGATCCGGCCCGCATGAAGCTGCATTTTGCTCAATCCGGCCCGTGACCTAAAATGAGTTTGACACCCCTGCTTAAGGAAACGAGTTAGGACAAGTGACGGGAGTGTGTGTAGGGGAATTCTTCGGGTCCAGTGATCATAACACCATTATTTTCAACTTGGCAATGGATAAAGATGGATCAGGTCTTCGGGTTGATGTACTAAACTGGAAAAAGGGGAAATTTGAAGAAATGAGAAAGGATCGAAAAAGACTGGAATGGAAATCTGATAAAGAAGAAGAGAGGGATGTATGAAAGTTATAGGCAACAAGAAGCAAATAAGGTGCTTGAGGAGTATACAATTGAGGGATAAAATTGGTCCTCTTGAAGAGCAGAGCATTCAGCTATGTATGGAACCAAAATAAATTGGGGAGATTTTAACTGATTTTTTTTAGCATCTGTATTTACTAAGGAATTGCAAGGAGCCTCTGGAAATAAGGCAAACAAGTAGTGAGGACTCGGAACCTCAACAGTTAAAGAGGAGTATGGGCTTGCTGTCTTGAAGCAAATCAGAGTAGATAAATTCCCATGAGCAGACAGAGTATTCCCTTGGTCCTTGAAGGAGAGTAGTGTTTAAATTTCTGGGGCCCTGACAGATATATTGAAAATGTTGGTATCGACGGGTGAGGTGCCGAAGGATTGGAGGGCACCTCATGTTGTTCCGTTGTTTAAAAAAAAACTGTAAATGTAATCCGGGAAATTATAGGCCGGTATGTGCGACGTCAGTAGTAGGTAACCAATTGGAAGGAGTACTAAGAGATATGATCTACAGACAGTAACTTATTAGGCAGAGTCAACATGGCTTTGTGCGTGGTAGGTCATGTTTAACCAATCTATTAAAGTTTTTCGAGGAGGTTACCAGGAAAGTAGATGAAGGGAAGGCAGAGGATGTTGTATACATGGACTTCAGTAAGGCCTTTGACATGGTCCCACAAGGGAGGTTAGTTAGGAAGATTCAGTCGCTAGGTATTTATGGTGAGGTAGTAAATTGGATTAGACATTGGCTCAATGGAAGAAGCCAGGGACTGGTAGTGGAGAATTGGTGCTCTGAGTGGAGACCTGTGACTAGTGGTGTGCCACAGGGATCAGTGCTGTGTCCATTGTTATTTGTCATCTATATTAATGATCTGGATGATAATGGGGTGAATTGGATCAGCAAATAATACAAAGATTGGAGGTGTAGTGGACAGTGAGGAAGATTTTGAAAGCTTGCAGAGGGAATTGGATCAGCTGGAAAAGTGGGATGACAAATGGAAGATGGAGTTTAATGCAGACAAGTGTGAGGTATTTCACTTTGAAAGGAAAAACCAAGGTTGAACATACAAGGTAAATGGTAGGACACTGAGAAGTGCAGTAGATCAGGGGGATCTGTGAATACAGATGAATAATTTTCTAAAAGTGGCGTCATAGGTAGATAGGGTCGTAAACAGAGCTTTCGGCACTTTGACCTTTATAAATCAAAGGATTGAGAATAAGAGTTGGAATGTTATGGCGAGGTTTTATAAGACATTGATGAGGCCGAATTTGAGTGTTCCATTTAGTTTTGGTCACCTAATTAGAGGAAGGATATTAATAAGGTTGAAAGAGCGCAGAGAAGGTGTACAAGGATGTTGCCGGGACTTGAGAAACTGAGTTACAGAGGAAGGTTGAATAGATTATGACTTTATTCCCTGGAGCGCGAAGAATGAGGGGAGATTTGATAGAGGTGTATAAAATTATGATAGGTATAGATAGAGTGAATGCAAGCAAGCTTTTTCAACTGAGTTTACGGGAGAAAAAAAGAATCGAAGGACATGGGTTAAGGGTGAAGGGCTAAAAGTTTAAAGGGCACATTAGTGGGGGCTTCTTCACACAGTGTGTAGTGGGAGTGTGGAATGAGCCGCAATTTAATGTGGTGAATGCAGGCTTACTTTTATCATTTATGAAAAGCTTGGACTGGTAAATGGATGAGAGGTGTGTGGAGGGATATGGTCTAGCTGCAGGTCAGTGGGACGAGGCAGTAAAAATAGGTCTGAAGAGCTAAAGAGCCTGCTTCTGTGCTGTAATGTTCTATGGTTGGCAGTTGTGTGTCGGTATCACTTTGAACGATGTGTTGGTGGGGGCTGTGTCGGGGTCACGGTGAGGTATGTGTCATAGTACTTATAAGTGGCCCGTCAGTACCACAGTGAGGGGTGTCTTGGTATCACAGTGAAGGTGTTTCGGGGTAATGTTGGTAATGTGTCACTGTTACAATAGCCTTTCTTATTCTCTGCGGTTTGGTCGTTGCGACCGGTGTTAAACTCACCATGAATCCTCCAGCAGATACCCGTGATAATGAGGGTCGCTGTTAAAACGCAGATAAGCCATATGCTTGATTCTGATCGGTCTCGCCGTGCGGGTCGTTCACTGCCCATGCCGTCTGTGGAAAAAAAAATCGGTTCGTGACTTTGTTCATCGTCATTTTCCCTGATCTAATCCACCGCTGCTGTGTATAAATTATACTGTCTATTCCAGGCAGCGCCCCGGTTAATTTCTTCTGCATTCTCTCCGAAGACCCCCACACTCTTCCCGTAAAGAGGCGACAAGAAACTAGTTTGTGGACTCGGAAACTGGAGACTCTGTCCCAATACCCGTCGCTCGTTTCCTCGGCTCTCCTCACCATTCACAATGTGTGTATCCCAGCAGTGTACACCCGAGTCCCAATTCCCGTCGCTCGTTTCCTCGGCTCTCCTCACCATTCACAATGTGTGTATCCCAGCAGTGTACACACAAGTCCCAATTCCCGTCGCTCGTTTCCTCGGCTCTCCTCACCATTCACAATGTGTGTATCCCAGCAGTCTACACCGAAGTCCCAATTCCCGTCGCTCGTTTCCTCGGCTCTCCTCACCATTCACAATGTGTGTATCCCAGCAGTCTACACCGAAGTCCCAATTCCCGTCGCTCGTTTCCTCGGCTCTCCTCACCATTCACAATGTGTGTATCCCAGCAGTGTACACCCAAGTCCCAATTCCCGTCGTTCGTTTCCTCGGCTCTCCTCACCATTCACAATGTGTGTATCCCAGCAGTCTACACCGAAGTCCCAATTCCCGTCGCTCGTTTCCTCGGCTCTCCTCACCATTCAGAATGTGTGTATCCCAGCAGTGTACACCCGAGTCCCAATTCCCGTCGCTCGTTTCCTCGGCTCTCCTCACCATTCACAATGTGTGTATCCCAGCAGTGTACACCCAAGTCCCAATTCCCGTCGCTCGTTTCCTCGGCTCTCCTCACCATTCACAATGTGTGTATCCCAGCAGTCTACACCGAAGTCCCAATTCCCGTCGCTCGTTTCCTCGGCTCTCCTCACCATTCACAATGTGTGTATCCCAGCAGTGTACACCCAAGTCCCAAATTCCCGTCGCTCGTTTCCTCGGCTCTCCTCACCTTTCACAATGTGTGTATCACAGCAGTGTACACCCCAGTCCCAATTCCCGTCGCTCGTTTCCTCGTCTCTCCTCACCATTCACAATGTTTGTATCCCAGCAGTGTACACCCAAGTCCCAAATTCCCGTCGCTCGTTTCCTCGGCTCTCCTCACCATTCACAATGTGTGTATCACAGCAGTGTACACCCCAGTCCCAATTCCCGTCGCTCGTTTCCTCGGCTCTCCTCACCATTCACAATGTGTGTATCCCAGCAGTGTACACCCAAGTCCCAAATTCCCGTCGCTCGTTTCCTCGGCTCTCCTCACCATTCACAATGTGTGTATCACAGCAGTGTACACCCCAGTCCCAATTCCCGTCGCTCGTTTCCTCGTCTCTCCTCACCATTCACAATGTGTGTACCCCAGCAGTGTACACCCAAGTCGCTCTCTCCTTCAATATTTCCCACCATTGACGGTCAGGGCCTTTCCCTTGGACACTGTTAAATGGCGCTTGGGCTTCAAATTACCCGCTATACCTCTGCAAGAAAATAGCCTCTCCCAATACACTAATTGCCCAGGAATTTGGCCACAAGTATATTCTGCCCTGGCTGCTTAACCCCTTTCAGCTTCTTGACTATCACGCTGTTTCCTCTGTCCTACACGGTGGGTCTAACTGCTTCCAATATGCCCTCCTTATCATCCCCTTAGCTTCCCGAATGACCCTGAGTTCATCCAGTTCCAGTTCCAGCTCCTTAACCCCGAGTGTTAGAAGCTGCATCCGGATGCACTTCTAACAGGTGAAGTCGCCAGAGACGCTGGAGGTCTCCCTGCCGTCCCACGTCCTGCAAGAGGAGCATTCAACGCTCCAGCCAGGCATTGCCTACTAGTCTAACTGTGCAATTCTTAAGATGGAAACAATAAATGAAACGAAAACAAATCTCTCAACAGTTTCGTGCTTTCTCTCACTCAGGACTTTCCTCCTTGAAGCACCAAAGCGGTATATAATCGCCACGATGACACTGCCCACTCCAACAGTGCCCTCTCCGCTTGCACCCGCCATTTAATTGCACTTGCTAATGGATCCCATACCCTGAGTGGTTGCTGTTTAAACGCTGATACTTCCGTGAATCGCTGCTATTTAATGGCCACTCGCCGACACGTGTGAGTGACATTTACCTGACTCCTTCTCTTTGCTTGGAGACACTGAAATCACCTGTCTCTCTCACTCAGACACGGGGGGAGGGGGTTCTCACTCCAAACACACGGGGGGGGCGGTGGTCTCACTCCATGCCACCCAATCACACAGTTCCCTGGTGAATCTCCTTCCACATTGTCCCATGACACTTTTCCGGGTACAGACACAGAGAGAAGCTCCTTCTTTCCCGTCGCGAACACCCACCCGGGGTCAGAGAAGAACTGAAGCTCACTACATGCAGCCCCATCACACGCATCTGGAGTTAGATACTGAGTGAAGCTCTCTCCAGAAAGTCGTATCAGGCACTGCCAGAGGTCAACCACTGGGGGGTGCTCCAACCACAACATCTCAAAACAGGCTGTTGGGTTCAGTTGTTTTGTGAAGTCGATAACCTTCCCCCAGCTCCACGGATAGGGTGCGGGGTACAGAGGTCGAAATGAGTGCAGAGCGCTTTGCTGGAAGGGGTGGTGAGATTACAGCCAATGGAGATTACAGCCAATGGGTGAAACCGCATGATCGGCCTGCGCACACAGAGCAGTGGAGAGATTCAGAACCGGGAAATCGATATTCGGGGGGAAAGAGCGAGGTGTGACAACAGACGTGATCTCTCCCACTCCCTCATTACAGTTCCTTCTGAATACATGGAGGGGCATAGGGAAGGTGTGGGATGACGGAAAGAGGCCGAGTGTAGGAGAGATTGGGGTGTGTAACGCATACCAGGAAAGATATGGGAGTGGGAATACGCTCGAGGATACAGAGGTTAGTTAGTGAGGAGACGGGAGGGGTACGGGTAATGGAGACCGAAAGGAGTGTGTCAGTATTATGAGTGTGTCGGACTATCGGCGTCACAAAGAAGGACGTGTCAGTTTCACGGCGAGGCTGTGTCGGTGTCGAGTGGGACCTGTGTCAGTCCCTTGGCACTCCTCACCATTCACGGTGTGTGTACCCCAGACTTGTACACCAAAGTCCCTCTCTCCTTCAACACTTCCCACTAATCAGAGCATAGGCCATTCACCTGAACACTGAGATGAAACTGCGCTAGGGATCTAAATTACCAAGTTCACCATTTACAGAGAAAAAAATCTTGTCCAAATCCACACGTTCAGATCCATTCCGATCCAAGGTAAAATTGGCCTTGTTCCTATTTAGAATCCAAACCCGATTACCGGACCTCTCCTTTTTCATAACTACCTTGAGACGAATGGTATTTTAATTAATGGATTAAAGATGTTCCCCTGCATAAACCTCTAACACCCTTGTATTCCCAGTATCCTCAGTATTCTCAAGAGGGAGGGTGAGCAGCCAGATGTCTTGGACCGTGTAGGGACCAATGAAGTGAATAGGAAGGAGGACGATGTCCTGCAAAAAGAGTTTAAGTAGTTTGGTGCAAAGTTGAAGGACAGGATCTCCAGGGTGGCAATCTCAGTATTGCGAACCGTGTCACGTGCCAGTGAGGCTATAAATAGGAAGATAATGCAGCTAAATACGTGGCTAAGGTGTTACTGCAGGAGGGAGGGCTTCATGTTTCTGGATAATTGGGCATGGTTCCAGGGAGAGGAGGGACCTGTTCAGACGGGACGGGTCGCACCTGAACTGGAGGGGGACTAATAGAATCATAGAACCACGGAACATTACAGCATAGAAACAGGCCTTCTGGCCCTTCTTCGCTGTGCCGAACCATTTTTATCTGCCTCGTCCCACTGATCAGCAACTGGGCTGTATCCCTCCATACACCTCCCATCCATGTAGCTGTCCAAGTTCATTTTTTATTAAATGTTAACAGTAAATGCATTTACCACTTCATCTGGCAACTCAGTCCACACTCCCACTACTCTCTGTGTGAAGATGTCCCCTCCCTTAATGTTCCCTTGAAACTTTTCCCCCTTCACCCTTAACCCATGTCCTCAGTTTTTCCTCTCCCCTAGACTCAGTGGAAAAAGGCCTGCTTGCATTCACTCTATCTATACCCATCATAATTTTATACATCTCTATCAAAACTCCCCTAATTCCTCTGCGCTCCAGGCTATGAAGTCCTCACCTATCCAACCTTTCTCTGTAACTCAGTTTCTCAAGTCCCGGCAACATCTTTGTAAACCTTCTCTGCACTCTTTCAACCTTATTAATATCCTTCCAGTAATTCGGTGACCAGAACTGCACACAATACTCCAATTTCGGTCTCACCAATGACTTATATAACCTCAGCATAACATTCCAACTCTTATACTCAATAGTTTGATTTATAAAGGCCAATGTACCAAAACCTCTCTTTACTAATCTATCGACATGTGATGCCACTTTTAGGGGATTTTGTATCTGAATTCCTGGATCCCTCTGTTCTACTGCGCTCCTCAGTGCCCTCCCATTTACCTTGTCTGTTCCAGCTCGTTCTTCCTTCCGAAGTGCAATACCTCACGCTTGTCTGTATTAAACTCCATCGTACTCTATCAGCACTGTACGAAAGTAATGTGACAAATGTTCAGGGCGTATTTGCGTAGAGTTCTGCATAGGTGCATTCCAATGAGAAAGGGAAAGTTTGGAATGGTACAGGAACCGTGGTGTACAAAGGCTACTATACATCTAATGAAGAAGTAAAGAAGGCTTTACGAGAGGTTCAAAACACTACTTGATGACAAAGATCTAAAAGATTATACAGCTAGCAGGAAGGAGCTTAAGAAAGAAATTAGGAGAGCCAGAAGGGACTATAAGAATGCTTTGGAGGATAGGATTAATGTAAATCGCAGGGCATTATATAAGTATGTGAAGAATGTACCATCAATGGGGAGGTAGGGATTCCGGAGGATTGGAGGATTGCGGATGTTGTTCCTTTATTTTGGAAATGGAGTAGAGATAGCCCTGGAACTTACAGACTAATGAATAGTACTTCAGTTGTTGGTAAGTTGACGGAAAATATTCTGAGAGGCTGGATTTATGAACATTTGTAGAAGCATATTATGATTAATCTGATCAGTAAGTCATAAGGATTTGTGAAAGGCAGGTCGTGCCTTCCAGACTGATTGAATATTTATCGGGATGTGACTAAAACAAAATTGATGAAGGTAGTGCAGTAGATTTAGTGTATATTGATTTCACCGAGAATTTGATAAGTTACCCATAGAAGGCTTATTGAGAAGGTAAGGAGGCATGGGTCCCGAGGGGGCATTGCTTTGTGGACCCAGAACTGGCTTGCCCACAGAAGGCAAAGAGAGGTTGTGGACGGGTCAAATTCTGCATGGAGGACGGTGAACAGTGGAGTTCCTCAGGGATCTGTTCTAGGACCCCTACACTTCCTGATTTTATAAACGACCTGGATGAGAATGTGGAAGTGTGGTTTCTTAAAATTCGGATGCTAGAAGGGTTGGGGCTGTTGTAGATACCCCCAATTTTGACGTCTGTCAGAGCTTACTGCAGGACATTCATAGGATGCAAAAGCGGGCAGTGAAATTGGCTGATGGAGTTCAACCCAGGTAAGTGTGAGGTTGTTCATATTGGTTGTTCATCACCCGGATGAAGCCACGAACCGAACCGGTGATTGCATTCCCACTAATTTTTATTTTCTTCTAAGCCCTTTCTTTAGCTGTTACAAGAGCTTTGATTTCCCTTATCGGCCAAAGTTGAATACTTCTTGAGTACTGAGAACTTCTTCATTTTTGGAACACACATGTCCTGCACCTTCCTCATATTTTCCTGGAAACGAAAGCAATTGCTGCTCTGCTGAAATCCCTTGCAGATGTGGCTGGAGAAATGGAAGATGAGTTCAACCCGGACAAATAGAAAGATATAGCACACGATTAAAGACAAGACAGTGTCGAAGAGCAGAGGGATCTTACGGTCAGTGTATGTAGCTCCATGAACGTGGCTCCACAGTTTGCAGATGATATGAGGATAAGTGGAGGGGCAGGTAGTTTTGAGGAAGTAGACGGGCTACAGAAGGACTTAGACAGGGCAACGAAATGGCAGATGTACTGCTGTGTTGAACGATGCATGGTCATGCAGATTGGGAGAAAGTAATATGGTTGACTATTTTCTAAATGGAGAGAAAACAGAAAAAAAAATCGGAGATTCAAGGGGACGAAAGCCCTTGTGCGGGATTCCCTAATGGTTAATTTGCAGGTTGAACATAGAAATCTACAGCACATTCCCGGCCCCTCAGCCCACAATGTTGTGCCGATGATATAACCTTCCCAGGTTGAGTCTGTGGTGAGGAGGGCAACTGTATGTCAGCATTTCGACTCGAATATAAAAGGAAAGGTGTGATGCTGAGACTTTATAAAGCACTGGTGAGGCCTCACGTGGAATATTGTGAACAGTTTTGGGTCTCTTATCTTAGAAAGATGGTGCTCAAAGTGGAGCGGGTTCAAACAAGGTTCAGAAAACTGATTCCCAGATTGAAGGCTGTCATATGAGAAGTGTCTGATATCTCTAGGCCTGCACTCTCTGGAATTTAGAAGGTAGAAGGGTGACCCCATCTACATCTATTGAGTATTTAAATACCTTGGTCGAATGGGTGTGGAGAGGATAGTTTCTATGGTGGGGGAGTCGAAGACCAGCGGACAAAAACTTAGAAGAGCGGCGTGTCCTTTCTTTTTTATATATTTATGGCAGAGGTTCTTGATTGGTCAGGGCTTGAAGGAATACTGGAAGAAGGGAGGGGATTGAGGCTGAGAAGTATATTAGATCAGGCACGATGAAATGGTGGAACAGACTAAATGAAACTAATGGTCTAATTCTGCTTCTAAATCCTACGTTCTCATGATAAGTTACTTTGTCTGAATGTGAAAAAAATAAATGCTTTTACCAAGCTGTACTGGCTGAAGACTGAGGTCACGAAGGTCACAGGATAAGATGCAGAGACTGCCTTGCTCGTGCGAGCTGACAAAAGCTAGCAGCATTTCATACCAAGAATGAGGTAGTGTTAACGTTTGTCCAACACTGTGTTAGTAAAGGAAGAACTGACTGCAGACGTGCAGTTCTAATTTTGTGCACCGACCAGTAGCATTTGTAGATAGTCTGATATCCAACAAGTGCTTCTTGAAATCGCTCACTGAATATATTTGGCTGTTGGCTATTGCCTAAAATCCAAAGTATAAATTTAAGACATAACCTGACATTGGCGGAGTCGTAAGAGAACGTGATCACCTATTCAATGATTACCCGTACACCGGTGTCTGTGTCTTTATTTCTGTTTGATCCCGGAATAAATTCTTTTACAGTCCAATTCGGTAAAACAAGGCAAATCCTTCGGGAGTAATGATGCGGGACACAGGGAGAGATGACCGGCTGATTTGATTGCGTAAGTCCCATTTTTTTTTTTTTTGCATTGGTATTTGTAATAAACATAGACATGTCCATTAAGAATATCCCAGATGGTGGATGCCCTAGGAGATGGAAGATTGGGAAAGTCGGACGTGAACAGTAGTGGTGAGACAGGGAAAGTGAAGCGGAGATTGGGAGCGTGGAACATCGAAGGGGAAGGAGGTATCAGATGGCGTGAGACGCAGGGAGAGTTGTCGGTCTGATTTGACCGGGGAAGGTAGATCACGCTCGAATAGTAAATGTGAGTTTCATGGAATTTAACAAGGCTTTTAACAAGGTCCAGTTTGCAGACTACACTGGAGGATGATGTGGAACCCGCGAACACCTCTCTGAGCAGTTTGATTGCGTTCAGCTATATGGCGGTTTGCATGAAAATGTACAAGGAGCTGTTAATAACCTTGCCGAAGAGAGTAATGTTGGTGGCGGTGTCTCTAACTATCTGCACGATCAATGCCCCTCATCATTTATACACCTCTGTCAAGTCACCTCACATCCTCCGTCGCTCCAAGGAGAGAACTCCGAGTTCACTGAAACTATTACCAGAAGGCATGATCCCCAATCCGGGCAAAATCCTTGTAAAGCTCCTCTGTGCCATTTCTATCGGTTCAAAAGCATTCCTGTTGTCAGGTGACCAGAACTGAGCACAGTACTCCAAGTAGGGTTTGGCCAGTGTGCTATAGGGCTGTAACATTATCTTTTTCTGTTGAACTCAATTCCACGGTTGATGATTACCAATGCATCGTATTCTTAAACACAGAGTCAAACTGCGCAACCGCTCTGAGTGTCTGATGGACTCGGACTCCAAGATCCCTCTGATCGTCCACACTGCAAGGTTTACCATTAGTAATATATTCTGCCATTATATTTGACCAACCCAAATGAACAACCACGCACTTATCAGGGTTGAACGCAATCCGCCTTTTCTCAGCTCGGTTTTGCATCCATAAGATCATAAGATAATACGACTAAGCGGCAAAAGTCGGCCATTTGGCCCGTCGAGTCTGCTCCGCCATGTTATCATGAGCTGATCCATTCTCCCATTTAGTCCCACTCCCCCACCTGTTCAGCCTAAACTTTGATGCCCTGGCTACTCAGAGACCTATCAATCACTGCGTTAAATACACCCAATTATATGGCATTCACTGCTGCCTCTGGCAACAAATTCTACAGATTTACCACCCTCTGCCTAATAAAAAAAAAAATCTTCACATCTCTGTTCTGAATGGGATCCCTTCAATCCTTAAGTTATGCCATCTCGCAATAGACTCCGCCACCATGCGAATATTTTTTGCCACATCCACTCTGTCCATGTCTTGTAACATTCGAAATGTTTCTATCAGTTCCCCCCGCATTCTTCTAAACTCATACGACTACAGTCCAAGAGCGGTCAAACGTTCCTCATAAGTTAGCCCTCTCATTCCCCAAACATTCTACTGAATCTTCTCCAAATGCAGCTCAACTATTCTTAAATAATGAGCCCAAAACTGCACACAATACTCCGTGAGGTCTTACCAGTGCCTAATAGAGCCTCAACATCAGATCCTTGCTCCTATACTCTATTCCTCTAAAAATGAATGCCAACATTGCATTCACCTACTTGAACACCGAATCAACCAGCGGTTAACCTTAAGGGTATCCTGAACGAGGACACCCAAGTCCCGTTGCATCTCAGAACTTTGAATATTATCCCCATTTAAATAATAGTCTGGCCGTTTATTTCATCTACCAAAGTGAATTGCCATACACTTTCAAAAATTGTATTTCATTTGCCACTTCTTTGCCCATTCTCCCAATCTGCCCAAGTCTCTCTGCAGACTCTCTGTTTCCTCAGCACTACCGGCCCTTTCAACTATCTTGGTATCATCAGCAAACTTAGACACAAAGCCATCTATTCCATAATCTAAATCGTTGATATACAACGCAAAATTGCCGGCCACCGCATGGACCCCAGTGGAACACAACTGGTAACCAGCAGCCAACCAGAATAGGATCCCTTCATTGTCACTCTCTGCTCCCTGCCAATCAACTAACACTCTATCCACGCACGTAACTTCCCCGTAATTCCATAGAACCTTAGAACATTACAGCACAGAAACAGGCCTTTTAGCCCTTCTCGGCTGTGCCGAAACATTTTTCTACCTAGTGCCACTGACATGCACCTGGGCCATATCCCTCCAAATCCCTCTCATCCATGTACCTGTCCAAGTTTTTCTTAAATGTCAAAAGTGAGCCCGCATTCACCACTTTATCTGGCAGCTCATTCCACACTCCCACCACTCTCTGCGTGAAGAAGCCCCCGCTAATGTTCCCTTTAATTTTTCCCCCTTCAGCCTTAACCCATGACCTTTGTTTTTTTTTCACCCCTGCCTCAATGGAAAAAAGCTAGCTTGAATTCTCTCTATCTATACCCTCATAATTTTATACACCTCTATCAAATCACCCCTCATTCTCCTACGCTCCAGTGAATAAAGTCCTAACCTATTCAACCTTTCTCTGTAACGCAGTTTCTCAAGTCTTGGCAGCATGCTTGTAAACTTTCTCTGCACTCTTTCAACCTTATTAATATCCTTCCTGTAATTCGGTGACCAAAATTGCACGCAATACTCCAAATTCGGTCTCACCAATGTCTTATACAATCTCACCATTATATTCCAACTCTTAGACTCAATACTTTGATTTATGAAGACCAATGTACCAACTGCTCTCTTTAAAATCCTATCTACATGTGATGCCTCTTTTAGGGAATTATGTATCTGTACTCACAGATCCGGCTGTTCTACTGCACTCATAATTTTCCTACCATTTACCTTTATTGTTCTACCTTGGTTTGATCTTCCAAAGTGCAATACCTGACACTTGTCCGTATTAAACTCAATCTGCCATTTATCAGCCCACTTCTAATACAGTCCAAATCCCTATGCAAGCTTTGAAAACCTTCCTCACTGTCTAATACACCTCCAATCTTTGTATCATCGGCACATTTGCTGATCCAATTTGTCATATTATCATCCAGATCATTTATATAGATGACAAATAAAAATGGACCCAGTACTGATCCCTGTGGTACACCACTAGACGCAGGCCTCCACTCAGAGTAGCAATCCTCCACTACCACTCATTGGCTTCATCCATTGAGCCAATGTCTAATCCAATTTACTACCTCTCCATGTATACCTAGCGACAGAATCTTCCTAACTAACCTCCCACGCGGGACCTACTCAAACGCCTTACTGAAGTCCATGTATACAACATCCACTGCATTCCATTCATCCGCTTACCTGGTAGCTTCCTCGAAAAACTCCTATAGATTGGTTCCATGGGCTAATTCCATGGGCTCTTATCTTGTTTAGCAGCCCCACGTGCGGTTCCGTGACAAAAAGCCTTCTCTAATTCCGAATTCCGTAACATCCACTGCATTTCCCTTCTCTTGCCTGCTTGAAATTTCCTGTAAACCCAATCGATATTCCGCCTGAATCTCTGACAGCCCTCCACACCATACACTACACCTCCAACTTTTGTGTCATCAGCAAACTTACTAACCGATCCTTCCACTTCCTCCTCCAGGTCATTTATAAAAGTCAAGAAGAGTAAGGGTCAAAGAACAGATCCCTGTGGCTCTCCAACGTTGGCCGACCTCCATGCAGTATATGACCCGTCTACAACTAATTTATACATTCTGTTGGCAAATCAGTTCTAAATCCACAAACAATGTCCTCTTGAATCCCATGCCGCCCTTCTTTCTCAATAAGCCTTGCATGCGGAACCTTATGAAAGCTCTTGCCGAAATCCTGATGCATGACATTTACTACTCTTCCTTCATCAGTGCGTTTAATCACATCCTCAGAAAGTTCAATGAGTCTCGTAAGGCACGTCCTGCCTTGACAAAGTTATGCTGTCTATTGCTAAACATATTATACCTCTCCGAATGCTCATGAATCCTGCCTCTTAGGATCTTCTTCATCCACTGACCAACCACTGTGGTATGACTCACTTGTCTCTAATTTCCTGGGCTATATATACTGCTTTTCTGGAATAAAGGAACAATATCCGTAACCCACCAATCTTCCCAATCCCCGCCCGTCCCCATTGATGATACAAAGTTCATCGCCAAAGACTCAGCAACCTCTTCTCTTGCCTCCCAGAGTAGCCTTGGATATATCTCATCCGGTCCCGGCGGCTTATCCAACTTCATGCTTTCCAAAAGCTCCAGCATACACTCTTTCTAAATATCAGCGTGTTTAAGATTTTCGGTCTGCTGCAGTCATCTCCACTATCACCAAGATCATTTTACACAGTGAATACTGAAGCAAAGTATTCATTAAGTACCTCTTCTACATCCTCCGGTTCCATACACACTTTCCCATTGTCACATTTGTTAGGTCCTGTTGCTTCACGTCTTATCATCTTACACTTCACACACTTGTAGAAAGCTTTGGGGTTTTCCTCAATCCTGCCCTCCAAGGCCTTCTCATGGCCCCTTCTGGCTCTCCTAATTATCTTCTTTAGCTCCTTCCTGTAAGCATTATAAACCTCTGGATCTGTAACATTACCTAACTCTCTGAAACTTCTGTAAGCTTTTATTTCTTCCTGACTAGATTTATTACAGCCTTTCGACACCACAGTTCTTGTACCCTACCACACCTTTCCTGTCTCCCTACAACTATTCCCTGAACATTTGCCACATTTCTTCCATACTTTTCCCTAATAAATATGTTCCCCAATTAAGCGTCCATTTTCCTGCCTGATAGCCTCATAGTTGGCCATACACCAATTAATCACTTTTCTAATTGTCTCTCCCTATCTCTCTCCAATGCTATTGTGAAGGAAATAGAATTATAATCACTATCTCCAAAATGCTGTCCCACTGAGATATCTAACGCCTGACCAGGTTGATTTCCCAATACCAAATCAAGTACGGCCTCTCCTCTTGTAGGCTTATCTACATATTGTGTCAAGAGACTTTCCTGAACACACCTTACACACTCCACCCGGTCTAAACCTCTTGTTCTAGGGAGATGCCAATCGATATTTGGGAAATTCATATCTCCCGTCGCGACTACTCTGTTATTATCACACCTTTCCAGGATCTGCTTCCCTATCTGCTCCTCGATATCCCTGCTACTATCGGGCGGCCTATAAAAACACTCATTAAATTTATTGACCCTTTCCTGTTCCCAAACTTCACCCTAAGAGTCTCCGTGGATAGTTCCTCCATGGCGTCCACTTTTTCTGCAGCTGTGTCACTATCTCTGATCAACAGTGCCACGCCCACAGCTCTTTTGCTTCCCTCCCTGTCCTTTCTGAAACTTCTAAAAGACGGCACTTGAAGTATCAATTACTGTCCTTGAAGTGACCATTCCTGTCTCTGAGCCATCCAAGTCTCTGTAATGGCCACCACATCATATCTCCAAAGGATTTCTTCGGCAGTTTGAATGGGGCACGACTGCGCAAGCGCGTGAGGCAGCGGAAGAGTTGAAAAGCGGACAAATTAACAGAGCCGGCGAGGTAGTAGAGGGAGACAGAGTAGGAAGGCTTTGGCTCGAGAGGCTTCGACGAGATTGCTTCCATTCAGTTAAGGATGGGTAAGGTGCTTTAATAAATCTAAGTAACTCAGGAGTAGGTAATAAAGGCAGCAGTGAGAGCTGTTGCGTCCTCGGTTTGCAGCATGTGGAAAGTCAGGGCGAGCACAGCTGTCCCTGATGACTACACCTGTAAAAGGTGCATCCAGCTGCAGCTCCTGAAAAAACCGTGTTAGGGAACTGGAGCTAGAGCTGGATGAACTTCGGATCATTCGGGAGGCAGAGGCAGAAATAAACAGGAGTTACAGGGAGATAGTCACCCCTAAGAGTCAGGAGACAGGTAGTTGAGTGATTGTCAGCAGAGGGATGGGGATTAGACAGAATGAGCTGATCACCTCTGTGGCCGTTCCAATCAACAATAAGTACACCGTTTTGGATACAGTTGGTGGGGACGACCTACCAGGGACAAGTTGCTGTGGTTGCGTCTCTGGCACCGAGACTGGAACCTCACCACAGAAGGGAAGGAGGGAAAAAGAGGAGAGCAGTAGAGAAAGGGGATTCGATAGTTAGGGGGCAGATAGGAGGTTCTGTGAAAGTTATCGAGAATCCCGGATGCTCTGTTGCCTCACTGGTGCCAGGGTCCGCGATATCTCGGATCGTGTTCTTGGTATTCTCAGAGGGAGGGTGAGCAGCCGGATGTCGTGGTCCATGTAGGGACCAATGACGTTGGTAGGAAGAGTGAGGAGGTCCTGAAAGGTGAGTGTGGGGAGTTAGGTGCCAAATTGAAGGACAGGACCGTCAGAATAGCATCTCAGGATCGCTACCGGTGTCACGTGCAGGTGGGTTTAGAAATAGTAACAAAGTGCAGATCAACACGTGGCTGAAGACGTGGTGCAGGAAGGGAGGGCTTCAGATTTACAGATAATTGGACACGTTTCCAGGGAAGGTGTGACCTGTTTCGACGGGACGGTTTACGTCTGAGCAGGAGAGGGACAAATATTCTTGCAGGTAGGTTTGCTGCAGAGGCTGCAGTGGATTTGAACTAGATACAATGGTGGTGGGGAAGAGATGCATGCGAGAAGGAAGAAAAAAGAAGATAGTAAAGTTGTTTGCACAGTTAGAGATGAACATTGAATAAGAGTTGGAGTTTTTCTTAAATGCATTAATTTTAATGCTAGGAGTATTTTTAGAAAGTTGGATCAGCTTAGAGTATGGATTGATACCTGAAAATATGATGTTGCTGATTTTAGTGAAACATGATTGCAGGAGGGGTTCGATTGGCAACGAAATATTCCTGGATTTCGTTGCTTCAGGTGTGATAGAATCGGAGGTACTAGAGGGGGAGGTGTTTCATTGCTTATCAGAGAAAATATTACAGTGGTGTTCTGGCAAGATAGATCAGAGCGCTCGTCTAGGGAGGCTATTGGGTGGCATTGAGGAACGGGGAAGGTGTAGTTACGGAGCTGCAAGGAAAGATTGAACAAGTTAGGTCTTTATTCTTTGAAGCGATAGAAGGATTTCAAATTATGAGGGGGGTAGATAGAGTTGACATTTGGTAGGCTATTTCCATTGAGATTCAGACAAGAGGACATGAGTTGAGAGTTAAGGGGCAAATGTTTAGGGGTAACACGAGTGGGAACTTCTTTACTCAGACAAGCTTCCAGTAGAAGTAGTAGAGACAGGTTCGATTTTGTCATTTAAAAAAAAAATGGATCGGCATATAAACAGGAAAGGAATGTAGGGTTATGGGCTGAGTGCAGGTCGGTGCGAGTAGGTGAAAGTAAGCTTTCGGCACGGAATGGAAGGGCCAAAACGGTATGTTTCCGTGTTGTAATTGTTATATGGTTATATCGTTACTGCTATGGGTAATTTCAACTTCCCTAATATTTACTGGCATCTCCTGACTACAAGGGGCATAGATGGGGCTGAAATTGTCATGTGTGTTCAACAAGGATTCCGGACACATTATGTGGAACGGCCGACGAGAGGACAAGCAATACTGGATCTAGTTTTGGGTAATGAACCTAGTCAGGTGGCAGACCTCCTGGTGGGGGAGCATTTTGGTGAGAGTGACCACAACTCACTTAGCTTCAGTACAACTACGGAAAAAGTTTAAACAGACAGAATACGAAAGTGCTTAACAGGGGAAGGGCTAACTATGAAGGAATGAGGTAGGAAATATCGAGATTAACACAGAAGTGTTGAGGTTAAAGTTTAGGGACCACTTGTGTTGTGTACAGGATAGGTTTCTCCCACTGAGGCAAGGAAAAAATGGTAGGACAAGGGAACCCTGGCTGTCGAAACACGTGAGGCAAATCTTCAAGATGGAGACGGAAGCATATGTTAGATATAAGAAACAGGAAATAGGAGGGTCTCATGAAAAATATAGGGTAACCAGGAAGGAGCTTGAGAAAGGACTTAGGAGAGCTCAAAGGGGGCTTGAGATTGTCTTGGCATGTGGGACTAAGGAGAACCGCAGGGCGTTCTATGCTTATGTGAAGAACAAAGGGATGACAAGAATGAAAGCGGGGCCGCTGAAGGATAAAGAAGGCAACATGCGCCTGGAGGCGGAGAAGGTTGGCGGGGTCCTAAATGATTACTTTGCTTCCGTATTCACAAGTGAAAAAGACCTTGATCAGGCCTGTGTGCTGGACAATGTGGAGATTAAGGAAGGATAATTGTTTTATCTTCTGAAAAAACATTAGGATTGATAAGCCCCCAGGGCCGGGCATGATATACCACAGGTTGCTGAGGGAAGTGAGAGAAGAGATCGCTGGAGCAGTAACTATCATCTTTGAATCCTTCCTGGCCACCTTCCAGGGAAGGTGCCGGAGGATTGGAGAACGGCAAAAGTAGTCCCTTTTATTTAGAAAAAAAAGGTAATAGGGAGAATCCTGGGAACCATAGACCGGTGAGTCTTACATCAGTGTTCTGCAAACTATTGGAAATTATTCCTAAGGATAGGATCTACGAGCATTTGGAGTAGTACAATCTACTCAAGGATAGGCAACATCGCTTTGTGAAGGGAAGGTCGTGCTTCACGAGCCGAATTGTGATTTTTGAAGAGGTAACAAAATACATTGATGAGGGTAGGGCGGTAGATGTGGTCTACATGGATTTTAGCAAGACATTTGACAAGGTCCCCACGAGAGACTCATCCAAAAAATCATAATGCATGGGATCAGTGGAATCCTGGCTGTTTGAATAAAAAATTGGATTACAGGAAGAATGCAGAGGGTAGCAGTAGAAGGAAAGTATTCTGCTTGCAGATCGGTGACTAGTGGAGTGCCACAAAAATCTGTTTTGGGACCCCTATTTTTTGTGATTTTTATAAATGGCCTTGGAAGGATGGATGGGTGAGTAAGTTTGCGGATGACGCGCAGATTGGAGGAGTTGTGGATGGAGCTGCAGGTTGTCGAGGTTTACAAGAGGATATCGACAGGATGCAGAGCTGGGCAGAAAAGTGGCAGATGGATTTCAATCCGAATAAGTTTGAGGTGATGCATTTTGTAAGGACAAACCAGGAGGCTGAGTACAGGGTTAATGGTCCGTTAATTAAGAGTGTGGATGAATAGAGGGACCTTGGGTTGAAATCCATACGTCCTTCAAGGTCACTGCACAGGTAGATAGGGTAGTTAAGAAGGCCTATTGGATGCTGGGGTTCATTAACAGGAGGATTGAGTTCAAGAACAGAGAGGTTATGTTGCAACTCTACAAATCTCTGGTGAGACACTTAGAGTACTGTTTTCAGTCCTGGTCAGCTCGTTATAGGAAGGATGTGGAAGCGATAGAGAGGGGCAAAGGAGATTTACCAGGATGTTGCCTGGATTGGAAAACAAATCTTATGAGACAAGGTTAGCAGAGCTGGGACTATTCTCTTTGGAATGTAGAAGGATGAGAGGAGAGCTGATAGAGGTCTACAAGATTATGAGAGGCATTAGAGGGTGGATAGCCAGAGCCTGTTTCCCAGGGCACGGATAGCAAGTACTGGAGTGCATATGTACAAAATAAAGTGTGGGAAGTTTGGAGGAGACTTCAAGGCTATTTTGTTTTGTACACAGAGGGACGCGGGTGTCTGGAATAACTTGCCAGGGATGGTGGTGGAGGCTAACACATTAGGGGTATTTTAGAGCCTCTAGACAGGGACATGTATTCAAGAAAAGCAGAGGGTTACGGGGTAGGTGGGGTTCGTGTTTTTAAAAAAATAATAATATATAAGTTGGCAGAGCATCGAGGGCTCTTCAGTAGTATTCTAGTGTCTAGTGTCTAGTATCCCAGTACACACTGTCGGGGTCAGACAGAGCGCTAAGCTCCCTCCCACTCTCCGCCCCACTCACCTCTCAAAGTAGCCTGTGAATCCGTTCCTGTGAACTGTCTGTTGGCGTCGGTCTGGTTCTCGGCCATCTTGTCGGGTCTCCGAGCCCAGGAGAGGGATGGAACCGTCGATAGAGGAAACCCGTAGCGGCAGGCCGACTTCCGCAAACACCTGATGACAGGCCGATGAAGGGAGGGACAGGGAGCAGGGGAGGAAGTGCGGGGAGGAGAGAGATAGAGCGCGTGCAAAAAAGAGAGATGAGAGTGACGGGAGGGGAATAAATAGAAGGGGAGGAGAGATTTGAAGCGTGATTGGGGAAGAGGGTAGAGAATGGAAGGAGGGCGGGTGGGTAGGAATGGAAGGAGGGTGTAGAGCGGGACGGCAGGGTTGATAAACGAGGGAATAACATATATTTGTGTCATCCATAGAAAAACTATTGTGCTGAAGATATGCAACCCCAGCCTTACCCCATCCATCCAACCCCGCCCCCCCACCCAGTTGGGTCCTGGATTTCAGACCCACTTCTCCTGCTCATCGCCAGGGTATCAGACATTAGACGATCTGTCTGCGAGACACACCCCCAAAACACACAGAGGTGAGTGACGCTCCTCCCTCCGAGTGAGGGTAAACAACTACTCTCGGAATTGGTACCCCTCGCAACCTTCGCTCCACTCCACTTTTTCCGTGTCCCTCAATCCCACCCTCATATCTCACCCGCTCCTGATCTCCCCTCTCAGCATTCTCCCTACCCCACCACCTCCCTACCTCCAGCCGTTCCGGAAGACTGTGTGTGTGTGTGTGTGTATGTGTCTGACAGCCGCTGTTTTGTATCCGGAAGAGGAAGGAAGGGGAGGCGAGGAGTGGGCAGGGACGGAGTGGTGTGATTGCACAAACGACAGGAAACACATGATAGGACGATCCACACAGAACTGTGGAGAGGCTCAGAACCGAGAGACCAATGTCGGTAGGGCAATGGAGTAAATCCATGCGTCAACTCTTCCCCATCGTCCTCACAAATCCCCGTGAATAGAGAGAAGGAGATCCGCAGAGGAGGGGCTTGGGTTGTGGTCAGAGATGTGT
This sequence comes from Hemitrygon akajei, assembly GCF_048418815.1. Classification (NCBI taxonomy): domain Eukaryota; kingdom Metazoa; phylum Chordata; class Chondrichthyes; order Myliobatiformes; family Dasyatidae; genus Hemitrygon; species Hemitrygon akajei. Next base: position 5,445,285 of record NW_027331932.1, read on the forward strand.
AGGGCTGCTATTGATGCACCGGTACACGCAAAAAGAGAGTTGTGTCGTTGAGGTTGGGAATGGGGGAAAAGGGTGCAGTGGAGCAAAGAGGTGACACATTAAGTCCTGTATTCACCCCTTTTCCTTTTTATTTCATTTATACTTTTCGATTGTAAGTTGCAGCTCAGCCAATTGACTGCAATGCCCCCAGTCATCAACCTCTCCTCAGTATACATTGCCTCTGTTTGTAGACCAGTTACCTGATCGTCAGAACTATTATCGGCCTTTCCATCAATTCTGTTGCATTGAAATCTATGCTGCTCAGGACACGAGTTGAACTGAGCTCAACCATATGATACCGAACATTGTCTGAGGCCTTTCAACATCTGTCACCGCAAATTCTCCATAAGCTGTCCTGGCAATCTGGCTCCCATCCCTCTGCAACCAGTTCGAACCGAAACTGGCAGCTGTACAGTTTTCCTGGTTCTGGGCTCACTATCACGCGGCACGAACAGCAGTCCTGAGATCACTACCCTGGACAACCTGCCCTTTAACCTAGCACCTAACTCCCGGTACTGCCTCCCCATACGTCCTATCCATGCCATTGGGACCCACAAGCAGCACGACTTCACTTGCTCTGCACTGGGCCTTGGACCATCAGGACAATAGCAATGCTTACGTCACGCTGCGGTGTACTGGCAACAGCTCAGCGTTCAGCACAGTCATTTCCTCAGTTCTAATCAACAAGCTCCAAATCCTGGGCCGTTGCATCTCCCTCTGCAAAATAATGTTTGACTTCCTCATCGTGAAACCACAGTCCGTGCAGATCGGTCATAACATTTCCGATCTACAGGTAGCGTTGAATTAGCAGAGAGGCTGCAGGCCTTATATAGATAGGGAAAATGGGCAAAGAACTGGCAGATGGAATACATTGCCCCGATGTGTACTGTCATGCAATTTGCCCGAAGAAATAAAAGTGTGAACTATATTCTTAAAAAAAAACAACAACAAACTATGGCGCAAAGGGTTTTGGGAGTCCTGGTGCAAGATTCCCTCGAGGTTAATTTACAGGTGGAGTCGGTGGTGAGGAAGACAAATACAATGTTCGCATTCATTTCCATATGACCAGAATATAAGCAAAGGTTTATTTTCTAGGCTTTACAAGGCACTGCAATGTTCGGATTTGTTGTGTTATAAGCATTGTTGGTTCCCTTAGGAAATAATGGATTTGCTGACATTGGAGATGATACAACCAGAAGTCTTTGCGAAGCATAAGGCTATTCAGCCCATCAAATCTGATTTGCCATTCATGGCTAATCCCGGATCTCACTCAATCTAGCTTCTCGCCATATTTTTGATGCCCTAACCAATCAGAAAACTGTCATATTCCGCCTAACTCTACTCACGGGCTTGGCCTCCAGCATGGTTTGTGGCAGAGCGTTCCGCATATTCGCTTCTCTCTGGCAACACGCACTCCTCTTTGCTTCCATTCTGAAAGGCCGCGCCGTAATTTTGAACATGTGCCCTCACGTTCTGGATATCCCCACCACAGGAAACATCCCCTCCACACCCACCGTACTTAGCCCTTTCAACATTCGGTAGGTTCAACAAGATCACACGATTGTTTAAACAATCTATTAGAGTTTTTCGAGGAGGTTGCCAGGAAAGTGGATGAAGGGAAGGCAGTGGATGTTTCTACCTGGACTTCAGTAAGGCCTTTGACAAGGTCACGCATGGGAGATTATTTAATAAGATTCAGTCGCTCAGTATACATGGTGAGGTAGCAAATTGCATTAGACATTGGCTCAATGGGAGAAGTCAGAAAGTGGTAGTGGAGGATTGCTTCTCTGAGTGGAGGCCTGTGACTAGTGGTGTGCCACAGCGATCAGTGCCGGGTCCATTGTTAGTTGGTATCTCTATCAATGATCTGGATAATAATGTGCAAAACTGGATCAGCAAAGTTGCTGATTATACAAAGATTGCAGATGTAGTGGACAGTGAGGAAGGTTTTCTAAGCTTAGAGAGGGATGTGAACAGCTGGAAAAAACGGCTGAACAATGGCAGATGGAGTTTAATACAGACAAGTGTAAGACATTGCACCTTGAAAGAAAAAACCATGGTAGAACATGCAAGGCAAATGGTAGGGCAAAGAGGAGTGCAGTAGAGCAGAGGGATCTGGGAACACAGATACAAAATCCCCTAAAAGTGGCGTCACAGGTATTTCGGGTTGTAAAGAGAGCTTTTGGGATATTGGCCTCTATAAATTAAAGTAATCTGTATGAGAGATGTAATGTTATAGTAAGGTTATATAAGATATTGGTGAAGCAGAATCTGGAATATTGTGTGCAGTACTAGTCGCCTAATTACAGGAATGATATAAATAAGGCTGAAAGAGAGTTGAGAAGGTTTACAAAGATGTCATTGGGACGTGAGAAACTGAGTTACAGAAAAGGTTGAATGGGTTAAGAATTTATTCCCTGGAGCGTAAAAGAATGCGGGGAGATTTGAAGAGGGGTATAAGATTATGATGGGAATAGGTAAAGTGAATGCAAGCATGCGTTTTCCACTGAGGCTAGGCGAGAAAAAAAAACAGAGGACATAGGTTAAGTGTGAAGGGGGAAAAGTTTAAAGGGAACATTGTGGTGTGGTTTCTTCACACGGAGAATGGCGGAAGTGTGGAATGAGCTGTCAGATGAAGTTATAAATGCAGGCTCATAACATTGAAGAAAAACGTGCACCGGTACATGGATGAGAGGGGTGTGGAGGGATATGTTCTAGTTGCAGATCAGTGGGACTAGGCAGAAAAATTGTTCGGCATAGACAAGAAGGGCCGGAGGGCCTGTTTCTGTGCTGTAATGCTCTGTGGTTCTACGTTTTTATCACCACGCTGTCTTCTAATTTGCAATGCGTACACGCCCAAAGTTGCCGAACGCTCCTCATAAGTTAACCTGTTCACTTCCAGTATTATCCTCGTTCACCTTGTCTGGACTCACTCCAATGACAACACATCCTTTATGCGATATGGGGCCCAGATCTGTTGCCAATACACCACGTGCGGCCTTCTTGTTTCCTTATAAAGCCTCAGCATTATATCCTTGTTGTTTTTTATTCATTTGCCCTTGAAATAAATGCCCCCATTGCATTTGCCTTCTTACCCCAGACTCAACCTGTAAATTGAACTTTTGGGAGTCTTGCAAAAGGGTCCACTTTTATGGTTCTCTAAACCCCATTATTCCATTGAGAGACTGATGCATGTGACCTATGCTTCTCCCTTACCAACTGCAGAATGAATTTAATCATACCTCTTCAGTAAACAGACTTCTGGCTTTTCACCCTCGCACTTACGAATGCTGAGGACTCGGTTTGAGATATCCCGGACCCTGGCACGCGGGAGACATCATGGCATCCGGGAATCTGATTGTGGCACATCGAGCCTCCAGTCTGTACCCCTAACTAACGAATCCCCTATCACCACAGTGTGTCTATTCTTCCCTTTCCCTTCGGGGTCAACAGGCAGACTCACTACTAAACGGCCGACCACAGGGACCTCTCTCTGTTAGTTTGTGTGCGCGACTGTATCTAAAGTGTTATACATTCTACTAATGATGATGACCATAGGGCTACACTGCACTGGCTCATTAACCACTTTCCCCTGCCTCGCTATCACCCAGCTTCCTGTGTCCTCTACCTTGGGTGAAATTACCTCCCTATATGTCCTACCTATCACCCGGAAAGCCTGTAGAATTATTTGAATATCCCGGATGTTAGCATCTCAGAGGATCTACACAGGGCTCAGAACGTTGACAGGATGCACCTTGTCTCTCTCCACGATAGGTCCACAACGGGTGCAATCTCATTTGCTCTCCACCGGGCCCTGGACCATTGCACAACAGCAATAGTTACGTCAGGCTGCGGTTTATTGTCCATAGCTCAGCGTTCAGCACAATCATTTCCTCAGTCCTTAAAAAAACAAGCTCTAGTTCTTACAAACTGGGGAGGCTTTAAACTGGAATGGTCGGGGGTGGGAATCAAATTGAAGAGACTAAGAGATAGGAGGTTAGTTCACAAATAGAGAAAGTTAATAGACAGTGTGTGAGGGGGGATAGACAGGTGACAGAGATGGGGAGGGCTAAGACGGAAAATGTAGGGGAGAAGAAAGAAAAATATAATAAAATTATTTGCACAGTAAAGGATAAAGAGAGAGTAAGAGGTAGAGATTTTCTTAAATGCATCTATTTTAATGCTAGGAGCTTTGTAACAAAGGTGAATGAGCTTAGAGCATGGATTGATACCTCGAAATATGATGTTTTAGCTAATAGTGAAACATCGGTACAGGAGGGGTGTGATTGGCTACTAAATATACCTGGATTTCGTTGCTTCAGGTGCGATAGAATCGGAGGGGCAAGAGGAGGACGTGTTGCATTGCTTGTCAGAGAAAATATTACAGCGGTGCTTTGGCAGAATAGATTAGATATCTCGGCTAGAGCGGCTATTTGGGTGTAATTGAGAAATGGGACAAGTGTAGTAACACTTCTGGGGTGTATTATAGACCACCTAATGGGGAGCGAGAATTGGAGGAGCAAATATTTCAGTACATTACAGATATTTGTAGTAAGCACAAGGTTGTGATTGTGGGAGATTTTAATTTTCCACACATAGACGGGACAGCCCATTCTGTAAAAGGGCTCGATGGTTTAGAGTATTTAAAATGCGTGCAGAATAGATTTTTGCAGCAATACATAGAGGTACCAACTAGAGAAAGGGCAGTGTTGGATCTCCTGTTAGGGAAGGAGATAGGTCCGGTGACGAAGGTATGTGTTGGGGAGCACTTCGGGTCCAGTGATCTGAACGCCATTAGTTTCAAAATAATTATGGAAAAGGATAGGGCTGGACCCAGGGTTGAGATTTTTGATTGGAGAAAGGCTAACGTTGAGGCGATGCGAAAGGATTTAGAAGGAGTGGATTGGGACAATTTGTTTTATGGGAAGAATGTAATAGACAAATGGCGGTCATTTAAAGGTGACATTTTGAGGGTACAGAATCTTTATGTTCCTGTCAGGTTGAAATGAAAAGTTAAAAGTTTGTGAGAACCATGGTTTTCAAGAAATATTGCAAACTTGATTCGGAAAAGAAGAGAGATCTACAATAGATATAGGCAGCATGGAGTAAATGAGGTGCTCTAGGAATATAAAGAATGTAAATAGAATCTTAAGAAAGAAATTAGTAAAGCTAAAAGAAGATACGAGGTTGTTTTGCCAAGTCACGTGAAAATAAATCCAAAGGGGTTCTACGGTTATATTAATAGCAGAAGGATAGTGAGGGATAAAATCTGTCCCTTAGAGAATCAAATTGGACAGCTATGTGTGGAGCCAAAAGATATGGGGGAGAATTTGAACAATCTCTTTTCTTCAGCATTTACGAAGGAGAAGGATATTGAATAGTGTAAGGTAAGGGAAACAAGCAGGGTAATTATGGAAACTATGATGATTAAAGAAGTGGGAGTACTGGCGCTTTTAAAGAATATAAAAGTGGATTAGTCTCCAAGCCCTGACAGGATATTCCCTGGGACATTGAGGGGTGTTAGTGTAGGTATAGCAGGGGCTCTGACGGAAATATTTGAAATGTCATTAGAAAGGGAGCCACTTGACCCTGAGGGTCCTTCTACCTCAAGCTCTCTAATCAGATCTGGTTGTCAGATCAACATCCAGTCCAGAATAGCTGATCCCCTGTTGGGTTCAACCATGGGCTGCTCTGAAAAGCTAAATCGTCCGCAGTCTAGAAATACCCCACCTGGAATCCAGCACCAACCTGCCTTTCCCAATTTACCCGCATATTGTAGTTCCCCCATGTCGATTGCTGCATTGCCCTTCGTATTCTTTGCGTCCCGTTATGCTTTGGAGGCCATTTCCTTACCACTGTGTGTGTGTGTGTGCATACAATTCTGATCAGATATTTTTACTCGAGCATTTCCGTATCTCTACCCTCAGTGATTCAACACCTAGCGACCCTAGGTCACTGATGAATGGACTTGGCCCGAAACGGCGTCTGTATTCTTTCCCATAGATGTTATCTGGCCTGCTGAATTCTTCCAGCACTGTGTCTGCTGCTTGGATGGCATCTCTTTCTTCCGACTTAATTTCATTTTTACCAACAGAGCTCAGACGCCCTCTCTGCATTCCCGGCCTGTGCCTTCGACAGAACGTGTATCCTTGGGCATCAAGTTTCCAGCTACAATCTTTCAGCCATGATTCAGTGATGCCTGTAACATCAGACCTGCCAATCTGCAACCGTGCTGCAAGTTCATCGTTGTGTTTTAGTTAGAGTGTGCATTCAAATTCAACACCTTCTGACCTGCATTCATCCTTTTCGATATTGTCCACCTTATACGTTGCAGCTCATCCGATTGACTGCCATTTCCACCAATCAATAGGCTCTCCTTACCACTCATTGCCTCTGTTCGTAAACCAGTTACCTCATCGCCAGCACTATTATCGGCTTCCCTACATGTTTTTTTTTACATTGGAATCTATGCTGCTCAGGACACGCGTTACACTGTGTTCAACCATATGATTCCGAACATCGTCTGAGGTGTTACAACCATCTGCCTCCACAAATTCTCCATAATCTGTTCTGGCAATCTGGCTCCCATCCCTCTGCAACTGGTTCAAACCGATGACTGTCAACTGTACAGTTTTCCTGGTTCTGGGCTCACTAGCACGCGGCACAAGCAGCAATCCTGAGATGAATACCCCGGACATCCCGCCCATTAACTCAGAACCTAACTCGCTGTACTCCCTCCTCATGCGTCCTATTCATGGCATTGATACCCACAAGGATCACCATCTGACTTGTTCTGCTCTGGGCCTTGGACCATCTGGACAATAGCAATGATAATTCAAGCTGCGGTTTATTGGCAACAGCTCAGCGTTCAGCACAGTCATTTCCTCAGTTCTCAGCAAACAAGCTCCACATTCTGAACCGTTACAGCTCCCTCTGCAAAATAATATTTAACATCCTCATCGTGAAACCACATTCCGTGCAGATCGGTCATAACATTTCCGATCTACAGGTACTGTTGAATTAGCAGAGAGGCTGCAGGTCTTATACAGAGAGGGAAAATGGGCAAAGCACTGGCAGATGGAATACAGTGCCCCGATGTGTACGGTCATGCAAATTGCGAGAAGTAATCCATTACTGAGGACCCTCACCACCCGGGAAATGCCCTGTCATCATTCGTACCATCGGGGAGGAGGTACAGGAGCCTGGCGACCCGCACTCAACCATTTGAAACAAGTTACTTCCCTTCCACCATCAGATTCCTTAACGCTTCCCGAACCCATGAGCACACTCGATATTCCCCTATTTCCTGTATTGATTAATTTTTGGAACTTACATTAAATTTACATCTTTGCGCAGTACTGATTGTACAAATGATCAACTCTCAGGTGGTATAAGTCACAGACAATAAATAAGATGGTGATTCCGGTGGCCAGCACGCGATACAGATAGACAGGGCATGTGGCACGCTGGTCTTCACTGAGTACAGGAGTCGGGAGGTCACATTGCAGTTGTACAAGACATCGGTGAGGCCACACTTGGAGGACTGTGTTCGGTTCTGGTCTCCCTGCTGTAGGAAAGATGAGCTGGAAAGGGTGCAGAGGGAGATTTACGAGGATGTTGCCAGGATTCGAGTGGCTGAGCTGTGGAGACCGGGCTGGCGTGAAGAGTTTATTCTGTGGGGAGCACGGGTGACATTATAGAGGTGTGTATAAAACCCCGAGGGGCATAGATAGAGTGAATGCGCACAGTCTTTTAACCCAGGGTGGGGTATCTGTGAAGCAGAGTGGACAGGAGTGAGGTGAGAGTGGGTGGAGAGGAGTGAGTGAGACAACAGAGAAGGAGGTGTGGAGAACGGTGCAGGGAGGGATGAAGAGTGCGAAAGATGACGAGAAGGAAAGAGATCGATGGGGAAAGAGGAACAGGAGAGTGTTGGTGGAAGAGGTCACGAGTAGTGAGAGTGGTTGGGGGGACAGAGTGGATGAAGATGGAATGTGAGGATGAGGTGGATAAGAGAGGGGAAGATAGACCGGGGAGGAAAACGGATTGTAATGTGATTCAATTTGGTTCTAGGGGCTGCTGACAGAGATCCAGGATCTTTTCAGGAATATCCATGAACCAATGTGCAGACTTCTCGCAGATAAAACGGTGTTGATATTGGCAATTGGTATTCCATTCGTACGAGTTGCAGTTACCGCAGGCGGACCTTCCAGTGTCATCCCTGTGCATAAGACTAGAAGCCGCTTTCCTATCAAAGAAGGTTGAACAATTTAAACAGCGTCAAAACAGCTCCAGGAGGACACCCAAGACCGTCACCAAACTAATCCCATTGCATCGCACTTTCCACAAAGCCCCGTGTCCGGTATCCAAACTAACCCCCATGACCCACTTTCTCACTACAGATGGTATCACTCCCCAAAAAGATGCGACTGCCTCACACTCTCCCCAACAGCCGTGTGTCAGAATCTAATCTACGATCGTGATCCCCTCACTTCCCAAGCCATGGTATGTCTCCAAATTAATCATCCTGACCTGGTCACAAGTCACAATACAGAAAGAATCCGAATCTCACCCGTTTTCGCATTTTCCAATCCAGTATGTTCTGAATGGATCGACGAGAGATTTGGAAACAACATTCTGCGAAATTAAATTCTTTAATTAATGGTAAGAAGGAGACTCTCTCAATGCCGGAACCTGAGAGTGTCATGTATGTTGGTCTTCAGAAAGAAGGAGCATCACTTTGGCAGAGACAGGGAGTGTGAGTGAGATTCACTCTGTGTCTGACCCCGGGAGTGTGTGATAGGACGGTGTGGAGTGAGATTCACTCTGTGTCTGACCCCGGGACTGTGTGATGGGACGGTGTGGAGGGAGATTCACTCTGTGTCTCACCCCGGGAGGGTGTGATGGGACGGTGTGCAGGGAGACTCACTCTGTGTCTGACCCCGGGAGTGTGTGATGGGACGGTGTGAAGGGTTATTCACTCTGTGTCTGAAGCCGGGAGTGTGTGATGGAACGGTGTTTAGGGACATTCACTCTCTTTCTGACCCCGGGAGTGTCTGATGGGTCGGTGTGGAGGGAGTTTCACTCTGTGTCTGACCCCGGGAGTGTGTGATGGGACGGTGTGGAGGAAGATTCACTCTATGTCTGACCCCGGGAGTGTGTGATGGGACGGTGTGAAGGGAAATTCACTCTCTTTCTGACCCCGGAAGTGTGTGATGGGAAGGTGTGAAGGGAAATTCACTCTCTTTCTGACCCCGGGAGTGTGTGATGGGACGGTGAGGAGGGAGATTCACTCTGTGTCTCACCCCGGGAGTGTGTGATGGGACGGTGCGGAGGGAAATTCACTCTGTTTCTGACCCCGGGAGTGTGTGATGGGACGGTGTGGAGAGAGATTCACTCTGTTTCTGACCGCGGGATTATGTGACGGGAAGGCTTGGAGTGAGATTCAGCTGCCCCTCTATGCTATTAACTAAACTTTGAACATAATCATGACTGCCCTGAGTTTATGATTGTTGCGGAAATCGTTTTTCTCAGTGTGACACGTACCTTCTGTTCTTCTGAATTTATTTCCAGCAGCATTGCATCAATGCTCGAACAATATTTCTTCACTTCGTCGTAAGATGTTTCCAACGTGGATATTAAATAACACCTCTCTTCATTTCTGATCCAATCCTGGGAACACTCTTGCTCTGGAAATCAGGAACAAGAGAAGTGAATCTCCCAGCACAACGTCCCATCACACACTCCTCCGGTCAGACGCAGAGTGACTCTCCCTCCACACCGTTTCATGACAAACTCCGATGGTCAGCACTGTGCGAAGCTCACTTTCCACTCTCAGGTTACTCATACAAGAGTTCAATCACAGAGCGACGCTCGCTTCGTCCATGCTGTCTCAACCAGACTATGTCAAACTCAGAGTGAAGCTCACGCTGCGCGATCTAATCGCTCAATCAGTCTCAGACTCAGGGTCAAGTTATCTCCGCCGCGTCGCGTCACGCACATCCGAGTTGAGACACCGTCCCATCACACACTCCCGGGGTCAGACACAGAGTGATTCTCCCACCACACCGTCCCATCACATTCTCCCGGGGTCAAACACAGACTGAATCTTCCTCCATACCGTCCCATCACACACCCCCGGCGTCAGACATAGAGTGAATGTCCCTCCGCACAGTCCAATCACATACTCCTGGAATCAGACACAGAATGAAACTCTCTCTCTCTCTCTCTCTCTCTCTCTCTCTCTCTCTCTCTCTCTCTCTCTCTCTCTCTCTCTCTCTCTCTCTCTCTCTCTCTCTCTCTCTCTCTCTCTCTCTGTCTCCACCCTGTGATGCCGAGTCAGGCAGGAGTCCGCTGTTGCCTCACCTCTGTTACTGTTCAGGAATTGGCAAAGTGTCTGGTAGTTTTGGTCGCAGGTGATTTGAGACTGACGAATCTGTAATACTGAGAGAGATGGAGAACGACGTTTAGCTTTAACAGTGACGTGTGAGACATTGTCACGGTGCCGCGCGGCCACGGTAAGTGGTGTGTCGTTGTCACGGTGCGGTACGGTTCATGTTGAGAGTTGTGACACAGTGTCACTTTCAAGGGCGTGTCGGTGTCTCTCTGAGGTGTGTTCCGGTGTCGCCTTGAGGAGTGTATCAGTCACAGGGTCAGGGGCATGTCGATGTTACAGTGAGGGGTGCGTTGCTGTCACTGTGAGTGTCATGTCTGTGTCACGGTAAGGGTTGTGTTCGTGTCGTGGTTGGGAGTGTATCTGTGTCGCGTACAGAGGTGTGTCAGCGCGACGGTGAAGGTATTGTTGGCGTTATTGTGAATGGCATGTCTGATTCACTATGAGACTGGATTATGTTACGGTACAGGTCGTGTTACTATCACGGTTAAGGGGTGTGTCGGTGTCACGTTGAGGTGCGTGTCGGCATCACTGTGAGGTTTTACGCTAACTCTCATTCCACTCTGTTAGTTTACGTTCTGGCTCCATCCGGAGCCCGTTCGACTCACCATAGATCGAGAGCCCGGCAACCATCGCGATGATGACGGATGTAACTAGGCAGAGTAGGCAGATCTTACGGTACGGTTTATTACTGATTTTATCCTTCGGCTGCTCTGTATGTGGACCTGTGGAGTGAACATTCAGCGTGTGTGTGAATTCAGCCGTGACCCCCACTGTTGCTCCCACCCACCCACCATTCGCGCTCTCTCCTTCTACCACGATCACCGCACCGTCTCTAAATCTCATTTACTTTCAGCCGTCATCGCCGAGAGCCCAAATTCCTAGACTTGGGAAAGGCTGACAGGTGTCTGACGGACTCCAGAGATCAGTCAGATCTCCCCTGAGCCTCCTCCGCTCCAGAGGAAGCGACCCAGGTGTCCGACCTCTCGTTGTAACACATGCCACCGAATCCCGGCAGAGTCCTGTTAAACCTGTCCGGAGGCTCCCCAACGCCCTGACATCCTTCCGATAATGGGGAGACCAGAACTGTATACAATACGCCTGATTCAGCCTAGCTAGTGGTATTTATAAAGTTGCAACATAGCTCCTTGATATTTGCCCCGACTATTAAAGGGATGAATGCCACAGGACTTCTTAACCATCCCATCAAACTGTGCAGCCACGTTCAGGGAGCTGTGAACACGGACCCCAGGATCCTCTGCTCATCAACACTGTTTAGAATCGTGTCTTTGATAGGGTGCTATCTCTTCATTTGACCTACCAAGGCGCATCATTTAACGTCCGTCAGTGTTAAACTCCACCTGCCAGTTCCTCAAACCCTATCTGAAACTTTTCCAGACTGAATTATCTGTCAGTCGTCAACGCTGCCCACAACACCAACTATCTTCGTATCATCGGCAAACCTATTAACCCTACTGACATCAAGAGAGGGAAGGGCAAGAAGCAGGTATTAGAGAGTACCCCAGCGGCTGTGCCCACTAACAATAAGTATTCCTGCCTGATTACTGTTGGGTGGGGACGGCTACCTGGAGGAAGCAACACATTTCTCGCCTCTGTAACAGAGTCTGGTCCCGTGGCTCGGGGTGTAGGGAAAGGAAGAGGAATGCAGCAGCGATAGGGGACTCTGTAGGTGGGGGGTCGGATAGACGCAGAAAGAAACGCGAACGGTAGTTTGCCTCCCAGGTGCCAGTGTCCGGGATATTTCTGATCACGTCCACGATATCTTGTTGTGGGAAGGAGAAGAGCCACAGATCGTGGTACATATTGACACCAACGACATGGGTAGGAAAAGGACGGAGGTCCTAAAAAGATACTACAGGGAGTTAGGAAAACAGTTGAGAAGCCGAAACTCAAAGGTAGTATTCTCGGAGTTAATGCCTGTGCCACGTGACGGTAAGGATAATAATAGAATGAGTATACAATAGACTATAAATGTGTGGCTGAGGGATTGGGACAGTGGGGAGGGGTTCAGGTTTCTGGATCATTAGGACCTCCTCTGGTGCAGGAGTGACCTGCACAAAAAGGATGTGTTGAAATTGAATCCGAAGAGGACCAATATCCTGGCGGGAAGGTTATCTAAAGCTACTGGGGAAAGTTTAAACTGGAATTGCTGGGGGTTTGGAACCGAACTGTAGTGACAGAGGAAAGGGAGGTTGGCTCACAAATAGAGAAAGCTTGGAGACAGTGCGAAACGAAGCATAGACAGGTGATAGAGAAGGATCGCGCTCTGCCCTATGGTTTGAAATATGTCTATTTTAATTGGAACAGTATCATGAATAAAGCGGATGAGCTTAGAGCGTGGATTAGCACTTGGAGCTATGATGTTGTGGCCATTACAGAAATTTGGGTGGCTCGGGATCAGGAATGGCAACTTCAGATGCCGGGCTTTAGATGTTCCAGAAAGGATTGGGAGGAAGGAAACAAGGTGAGGGCGTGGCACTGTTGATCATGGATATTGTGACGTCTGCATAAAAGGTGGACGACATGGAAGGGTTGTCGACGGAGTCTCTGTGGGTGTAAGTTAGGAATAAGCAGAGGTCAATAACTCTACTGGGTGATTTTTCTCAGTCCATTCAATAGTAACAGGGACATCGAGGAGCAGAGTGGGAGACAGATTCTGGAAAGGAGTAATAACAACAGGGTTGCTGTGGTATGAGATTTTACTTTCCCAACTATTGTAGGAGTCTCCCTAGTGTGAGGATAGTTACAAGGAAGTTTCCTGGATTGGGGAGCGTGCTTTATTAGAATCGGTTGAGTGAAGTCGGCCTTTTCTCCTTGGAGCGACGGGGGATGAGAGGTGATCAAATAGAGGTGTATAAGGTGATGAGAGGCATTGATCGTGTGGAAAGTTAGAAGTTTGTTTGTTTGTTTTTTTGCCCGGGATGAAATGATTGACACAAGAGGACACGGGTTTAAGGTGCTGGTGAGCAGATACAGAGAGATATGTCAGGGTTAAGTTTTTTAAGTTAAGCAGAGAGAGGTGAGTGATGGAATGGGCTGCCGGGAATGGTGGTGGAAGCGGATACGCTAGAGGCTTTTAAGAGTCTTTTGGATAGGTGCTTGGAACTTAGAAAAAATATAGGGCTATCGGTAAGCCTAGTAAAGCAGGGACATGTTCAGCTCAACTTTGAGCTCTTGTTTTTCTATGTTCCTTTGTTTCTCACGGCAAGAAGGACGTGGAAACCATAGACATAGTGTAGAGGAGATTTGCATGGATGTTGCCTGGATTGGGGAGCATGCCTTATGAGAATAGGTTGAGTGAACTCCGCCTTTTCTCTTTGGAGCGACGGAGGATGAGAGGTGACCTGACAGAGGTATACAAGGTGGTGAGAGGCATTAATCGTGTAGATCGTGTAGTCTTTTCCCTCAGGGTGGAAATGGTTAGCACGAGAGGGCATAGTTTTAAGCTGATTGAAAGTAGGTAGAAAGGAGATGTAAAGAGTAAGTTTTTCACACAGGGAATGGTGAGTGCGTAAAATGAGTTTAAAATGTACAATGACTTTAACAAGTACAGTCACAGGATCCCATTTGGTAGATCACTCTGGCAGATGGAAGAGAGGAAGGTAGGGAGAAATGGAGAAAGAATTGACTGATGAAAGAGAGAGGGAGGAATGGGGGAGTAGGGAGGGTGGAAGATGGAGGAGGGAGAGAGATATTAGAATGACTGAGATACAGAGGGAGTAGTCTGGCTAATTTGAATCGGAAGGACTGATCAGGTACGGGGAGCAGATGTAATCTACCTAGACATTAACATGGTCACAGATGGTACACTGCTCTGGAAGGTGATGGTACAGGAGTCGGGAGGTCACGTTGTAGATGTACAGTGACGCCGGTCTTGTTCAGTGTTGATCGCCCTGATTTAGGAAAGGCCACGGTGCTGGGAAGTTTACGAGGATGTTGGTCTCGGGGGAGTGAGGCATGGAGAGTGGTCGGACAGTTCGAGACTATTCCTTGAAGCGCAAGGGTGACCTTACCTCTGTTGTATAAAACTACGAGGGGCGCAAGCAGGGTGAAAGAGCACAGACATTCCTCCGGTCCGGGGTATCGGGAAACAGAGGGCACAGGATTGAGGTGAGAGTCGATAACGTGGAGGGAAACAGATGAGGGACGGAGGGCCTGTTAGATTTGAAGGAGATAGACAGGGACGAGAGAGGGGGAAAAAGGAAGGGAGGGGGAGGGAACAGGGGAGGAGAGAGGGACGGAGGGGGAAGACTGGGGAGTTTCTGAGAAAGAAGGTCATAGGCGGCGAATGATTTTTAGAAGAGTGGTTAGGGAGAGTCGGGAACCTAGTAGAGGACGAGATTCCGGTAGGAGAGGGGCAGAGACAGTGGGGTGGGTAGGGTGGGACGATTAGGGAGTGTGAGTCGAGCAAACTGAAAGAGCAGAACGAGGATGTTGCCGGACTCGTGGGACTAACTTAGATGTGGGGCAGGTTGGGACTTTATTCCTTGGAGGGTGACCTTAGAGAGGCGGTGAGTGCGTACAGATATTTTCCGTAGACTTGGAGAACCGAGGACAAGAACGCACGTCAGTGGTGAGGGGGGAAAGGGATGCAATTGGGAAGACGACTAACAACCTTTTATTACCCAGATTGTGGTCAGCCTATGGGACGAGCTGACAGAGGAAGTGGTCGAGGCAGATACATTAGAAAGTTGGGAACTTGGGAATATGACACATAACCAATCCATAATGGCGTCATCACTGTGAACTCTGACCTGGTGGTGCAGTGGTTGGCAGACCGCCGGGTCCCGAGGAAATCGGAGAATCTTCATCCTCATCGATGCGAGTTTCCCCTTTCCTAACGTTCAGCTCTGAGTAAGTGGAGTTCAGACCGTCTGGGGGAGAGAGTCGGACAGGCAGATTAGGAAGAGATTGAGAGCGGTAGAGAATAGAGGAGGGTGTCGGGAAGAGAGAGAAGAGAGGGAGGCAAGTGAGGGAGAGAGAAGGGGTGAGAATATGAGTGAGGGAGAGGGGTAGAGATAGGAGAGAAACAGGAGGCAGCAGAGGAGAGCGATCAGCAGAGTGAGGAAGGTAACTACAGGGGCGATGGGCGGGAAGATGTAAGAGAAAGAATGAGGAGAGAGAAAAGGGTGAGAGAGGCGGAGATAGAGGGGGCAGGGGAGAGAGTCGGAAAAAGTGAGAGGGCATGGAAAGGTGTGAGAGAGGGTGAAAGAGGGCGATTGAGAAGGGAGAGTGAGGGGAGGAGAAAGTGGGAGAGAGATGGCGAAGAGAAAAGAAGATAATTTGAGAGAGAGAGAGAGAGAGAAGAGCGAGGGGAGAGAGCGTCCGGGAAAGGAAGAGAGGCGTGGACAGAGAAGAGGAGAGCGCGTGACGGGATTGAGGGGCAAATTTAGGGACAGAGCGAGGTTGGAAGACCGGGACGGGCGGACGCGGAAGGATGAGACGGAGCGAAGAGAGAGTTTAAGAGCGCGAGGGGGAGACGGGGAGTGGTAGAGACGGTGACTGTGATAGAGGCGAGACGGGAGGGAGAGGGGATAATGAGAGAGGGCGAAGAGAACAGGACATTGAGTGACAGTGAGGATAACGGGGAGAGGAAGGAGGGGAGAGACAGAGAGCGGCGAGGGCGTGAGAAGGTGAGGGAGGGGGAGAATTGGAAAGGAAAAGAGAGTGGGGTTAAGAAAAGTGAGAGAGCGGTTATGGATTTATACCGCGTACCTTCCTCACCACACGGACACGGCGCTCACTGATCTCCGCAACCCCATCCCACAGCGCTCTCTCCTCATCGCCACTTCCTCCAGATGGCACATGCCATGCTATCTCTCCTCACCGACCCTTCTCACAGCCCAATCTCCTCAAACCATCCCACGGCGCTCCTTCTACACCGCCCCTCCAAGGCTGCTCACTCCTCACAGCACCCTCTGCACCGTCCCTCCCACAACGTTCACACCACCACCCCCCCCCCCCCCATCGTCTCTCCCACGCGTTCCTTCCGTCTTATGCTGAAACAGGCAATCATTAGGAACGTTTTCCCTGAGATCTCTCGACAGGATTGGCCGTATCAGCTGAACAGGGTGAAATAAAAAAAAAATGAAACTGACCTCGATCTGCCCGGACCCGGGGCGCCGAGGGGGACTTGAAATTAACTTCCGCGTACAATACATCAGGTTCAGCTGGGGACAAAACAGCGAAGGTCAGAGACAGAATGAGGTTCCCTCCGCACCGTCCCATCACACAATCCCGGGGTCAGACACAGAGTGATGCTCCCTCCACACCGTCCAATCACACACGCCCGGGGTCAGTCACAGAGTGACTCCACATTCACTCCACATTCACTCATCACACACTCCCGGGCAGACATAATGTGAAACTCCCTCCACCCGTCCGATCATACACACCAGGATAAGCTGCAGAACACATCAGTCGCCTGTCTCTGCTGCACTCACCTCGGCAAGGAGACCGAGAGTCCGCTTTTCCCAACTTCACGTTCATGTAACTCTCGCTCCGGTCCATCCTGCCGAGGATTCTCTGCGTCTCTGAGCTCAGATAGGGGAAGCAACCGTTGTCAGAGGAAGCCTGTGTTAACAAGTGGGTTAGACCGGTACCAACCAACGCCGGATGAAGAGCTGATTAATTGAGTAACCGAGTGTAGGGGTAGGAAGTGCGGGGAACAGAGAGATCGGGGGTATTGCAGAGGGTGGTCGTGAGAAATGAGAGTGGTTGGGGGAAGAGTAATGAGAGTGGGAAGAAAGAGGGGAGGACTGTGGGTCGGGTAGAGATAGAGAGGTGAGTGACAATGGACAGACTGGGGAGAAGGGAGCGTGATAAGGGGTATTTGGACAGAGGAGGTCGGAAGGAGTGATGGAGATGGGGAAAATGAGTGGAGAGGGTGAGACGGAGAAAAAGGCGGGAGAGTTGGAGACTGATTGGGGAGATAGTGTCGGTGAACGGAGGTAAGAGTGTGAGATCAGGATGGAACAAGGCAGCGGAGAGGAGGAGATGAAGAATGAAGTTCGCGCTGGAGAAAGAAGAGGGATTCTGGGAGGACTGAGGGAATATGGAATCGAAGTAGGAACAGAGAAAGGAAAGGATTTGGTGGAGGTGAGTTGAGACGGAGGGCAGGAAGGAGGAAGGAGGGAACGTCCGAGGAATTTTCTCACTCATATAGAGCCTCATATATCCGGGGCAGATTCTTCCTGTTTTACCGATTGGACGCTGCCCCTGCCTCTGCTCATGACCGGGGCTACGGACTCCCTGTCTGCGAGAAAGCAGGGCGGCAGGGGAACCACCCATTACCCACCGATGTGTGAACCCCCTCCCTCCGAGTGAGGTGAACAGCTTTCCACGAAATTCCTGCCCTCCATAGGCCCTCTAACTCTCCCCTTTTCATTCTCCCTTTCTCTCCCACCATTCTCTCTCTCTTTCTATCCTATCTTCCTCCCCTCTTCAACCCTTGCTCTTTTAACTACCTCCTCTCTCCCACTTTTCAGCCACTCTCCTCTTCCCCATTATCTTATTCCAGTCTCTCCCCCATCTGCCCCTCACTTTTTCTTCTCTCCACGACCAATACTCCTCTAGCCCTGACACGCAAATGTGCTTACACACCCACAGATGCTTTCTGTTTCCCCCGTCCCTTCGGCCCATCTCCCCTTCCCGTCTCCACCCTTCCTCCCATCCAGTCTCCGAGCCTCCCATTCTCTCCCACCACACCTTCCTGCTTCCATGTCCCAGTCTTCCTCTTCCTTTCGTTTTCCTCAATCACTCTCTTCCTCCCATCCTCGCCTGGCACTGTCTCCTTCTGCCCCACTCACCTGCCCCACCTCAACGACTTCGCTATTACGCACCTTCCCTCTCCACTTCCTCTCTCCTCGACATCTTCTTTCTTTATCCGAACTTAACCGCTTTATTTCCTCCTCTTCCCACATATTTCCTTAGCCAACTCCCTTATTCATACACTTCTCCTTCCTCCTTGGATCCCATGCTTCCTTACTTTCTCAATATTACTTCCAGGGAAACCCTATCAAATTCCTTGCTGAAATTCATATACACTACATCTGTTGCTCTTCCTTCGTCAATGTGTTTAGTCACATCCTCAAAAAATTGAATCAGGCTTGAAAGGCACGGCCTTCCCTTGACAAAACCATGCTGACTATGCCCAATCATATTAAACCTCTCCAAATGTTAATAAACCCTGCCTCTCAGGATCTTCTCCATCCACTTACTAAACACTCGCTGGTCTATAATTCCCTGCGCTATCTCGAACAATTTGTGGAATAAAGGAACAACATCCGCAACCCTCCAATCCCCTGGAACCTTTTCCGTCCCCATTGATGATGCCAACATCATCGCCAGGGGCTCAGTAATCTCCTCCCTCACCTCCACAGTAACCTGGGGTACATCTCATCCGGTCCCAGCGACTTACCAGCTTGATGCTTTCCAAAAGCTCCAGCTCACCCTCTTTCTTAATATCAACATGCTGTAAGTGATTGATACTATCACCCAGATCCTTTTCCATAGTGAATACTGAAGCAAAGTATTCATTAAGTTTCTGCTATTTCCTCCGGTTCCAAACACATTTTCCGCTTGACACATTTGATCGGTACTATTCTTTCGCATCTGGTCCTATTACTCTTCACATACTTGAGGAAAGCCTTGGGGTTTTCCTTATTCCTCCCCGTCAAGAATTTCTCATGGCTACGTCTGGTTCTCCTAATTTCCTTCTTAAACTCCTTCCTGTTAGTCTTATAATCTTCCAGATCTCTAACATCACCTATCTCTCTCAAACTTTTGTAACCTTTACTATTCGTTTTGACTTGATTTAGTGCAGCCTTGGTACACCACGGTCCCTGTACCCTACCATAACTTCCTCGTCACGTTGGAACATACCTATGCAGCATTCCACGCAAATATCCTCTGAATATTTGCCTCATTTCTGCCGTCTTTTCTCTGAGAACATCTGTTTTCAATTTAAGCATGGAGGTTCCTATCCGATAGCCTGATAATTCGTCTTACTCCAACAAAAAGCGTTTCTAACTTGTCTGTTCTTATCTCTCTCCTTTGCTATTGTAAATGAGATAGCATTCTGATCACTATCTCCAACAATCTCTCCGACTGAGAATTGTGACACCTGACCTGGTTTATTTCCCAATACCAAATGAATGCAACCTCTCCTTTTGTGGGATTATATACATATTGTTGCAAGAAACCTTCCTGAACACACCTAGCAAACTCCATCTCATCTAAACCCCTTGCTCTGAGGAGATGCCGATTGAGATTTCTGTCATTAAAATCTCCCATCACGACATCTCTGTTATTGCTACACATTTCCAGGATCTGTTTCTCAATCTGCTCCTCGATATCCCCGTTACTATTGGGCGGTCTAAAAAAACACCCGGTAAAGTTATTGACCCCTTGCTATTCCTAACCTGCATCCACAGAGACTCATTAAAAAAAAACCCCACAGGGTCCACCATTTCTGCAGCCCTGACAGTATCACTGATCAACAGTGCCACGCCCACAGCTCTTTTTTGCCTCCGTTCCTGTCCTTTCTGACACATCTGAACCCCGGCACTTGAAGAAACCGTTCCTGTCCCTGAGCCATCAAAGTCTCTGTAATGGCCACAACATCATATCTCCTAAGGAGATAGTGATCACACACTACCTCCTTTATCATAGCATTTGAGAAGGATGGGGACAGATAAGTTAGCAAAGCGTTTAATTGGAGTAGGACTAAATATGAGGCTATCAGGCAGAAAGTTGGAAGCATAAATTGACAATAGAAAATAGGTGCAGGAGTAGGCCATTCGGCCGTTCGAGCCAGCAACGCCATTCACTGTGGTTATGGCTCAATTGTGATCAGTTGCTCTCAAAAATGTTCGAAATAAATGTGGCAATGTTCAAAGGATATTTGCGTGCAGTTCTGCTTATGTATGTTCCAATGAGAAAGGGAGAAGCGGGTAGGGTACAGGACCCGTGCTGTACAAAGGCTGTTGTAAATCTAGTCAAGAATAAAGGAAGACCTTACGAAAGTTTCAAAAGACTAGTTGTTGACAGAGATCTAGAAGATAATAAAGCTAACAGGGGGAGCCTAAGAAAGAAATTAGGAGAGCCAGAATGGGCCATAAGAAGGCCTGGCAGGACAGGATGAAGGTAAACTGCAGGACACTCTGTAGGTATGAGAAGAACAAGTGGATAAGACTGGAGAGTTTAGGACGAATCAAGTGTGACAGTGCCAAAGTGTGTATGGAGCAGGAAGAGAAAGCAGAGGTACATAATGAATACTTTGCTTCTGTATACACTTGAATAAAAGATTCTGGCGATTGTAAGGATGACAGAGCGGACTGAAATGCTTGAGCATGTAGATATTAATAACGATGATATGCTGGAGCATTTAGAAAGCATCAATCTGCAAAAGTCGCGGGGAAAGGAAGACCAGACTACTGTGCGAACCGACGGAGGAGATTGCTGAGCCTCTGGCGATGATGTTTGTATCATCAATGAAGATGGCAGAGATTCCGGAGGAATGGAGGTTTCTGGATGTTGTTCCCTTATTAAAGAAAGGGAGTAGAGATAGACCAGAAAATTATAGACCATTGAGTCTTACTGCAGTGGTTGGTAAGTTGATGGAGAAGTCACTGAGAGGCAGGATTTATGAACATTTGTAGAGGCATAATATGATTGGTAATACTCAGCATGGAATTGTCAAAGGCAGGTCGTGTCTTACCAGCCTGATTTTTTTTCGAGGATGGGACTGAACGAATTGATGAAGGTAGCGCAATAGTTGTACTGCATTTTGATTTCACCCAGCATTTGATGATGTATCCCGTGTAAGGAGACACGTGGCCCACAGAGACATTGCTTTGTGGATCCAGAATTGGCTTGCCCACTGAAGGCAAAGAGAGGTTACAGTCGTGTCATATTCTGCATGGGAGCCCGTGAACAGTGGAGTTCCTCAGCGATCTGTTCTTGGACCTCAACTCTACGTGATTGCATGAATGATCTGGATCGGGATCTGGAGCTATGGTTCTTAAATTTGCGGATGATACAAAGGTTCGGGGTGTTGTAGATACCCCCAATTATTAGGTCAGTCAGAGCTTACAGCGGGGCATTCATAGGATGCAAATCTGGGCTGAGAAGTGGGAGTTGGAATTCAACTCAGGTAAGCGTCAGGCTTTTACATTTGTAGGTCAAATATGATGACAGAATATGGTATTAATGGTCAGACTCTTGGCAGTGTGGAGGATCAGAGGGATCTTTGGGTTCGAGTCCATAGGACACTCAAGGCATCTGCACAGGTTGACTCTGTGGTTAAGAAAGCATACGGTGTATTGGCCTTCATAAACCGTGAGACCGAGTTTACAAGCAGAGAGGCAATGTTACTAATTTATAGGGCGCTACCTGGAGGACTTTGTTCAGATCTGGTCGCCTCTCTAAGGGAAGGATGTGGAAACGATGGAAAGGATGCAGAGGAGATTTGCAACGGTGTTCCCTGGTTTCGGGAGCATGCCTTATGAGAATAGGTTGACTGAATTCGGCCATTTTTCCATGGAGAGTCAGAGGATGAGAAACGACCTGATAATGTGTATCAGATGATGAGAGGCTTTGATCTGGATGTGCTAGAGATTTTGGAAATCATCAAGTTGGATAAGTCTCCGGGCCCGGATGAGATTATCCCCAAACTACAATGGCAGGCGAGGGATCGGCTTTCTAAGCCTCTTGTGATGATATTTGCATCATCAATGGAGACGACGGAGTTTCCGAACGATTGGAGAGTTGCGAATATTGTTCCTTGATTTAAGAAAGGGAGCAGAGATAGCCGAGGAAATTATAGACCAGTGAGTCTTAACTCAGTGGTTGGTAAGTTGATGGAGAAGATTCTGAGAGACAAGATTTATGAACATTTGGAGAGGTATGATATGGCTAGGAATAGTCAGCATGGCTTTGTCAAGGGCAGGTTGTGCCGTACGAGCCTGATTGAATTTGATGAGAATGTGATTAAACACATTGAGGAAGGAAGAGCAGTAGATGTAGTGTATATGGATTTCAGCAAGGCATTTGATAACTTACCCCAGGCAATGATTATTGAGAAAGTAAGGAGGCATGGGATTCAAGGAGGCATTGTTTTGTGCATCCAAAACTGGCTTGCCCACAGAAGGCAATGAGTGGTTTTAGACGTGGCATATTCTGCATGGAAGTCGGTCACCAGTGGAGTGCCTCAGGGATCTGTTCTGGGACCCTAACTCTTCGTGATTTTTTTTTTAATGACCTGGATGAAGAAATGGAGGGTAGGGTTAGTAAGTTTGCTGCTGACACAAAGGTTGGAGGTGTTGTAGATAGCGTGGACGGCTGTCAGAGGTTACTGCGGGACATTTATAGGATGCAAAATTGGGCTGAGAAGTGGCAGATGGATATCAACCCAAAGTGGTTCATTTTGCTAGGTCAAATACGATGGCAGAATATGACATTAATGGTAAGAATCTTGGCAGTGTGGAGGATCAGAGGGATCTTGGGGTCCGAGTCCATAGGACGCTCAAAGCAACTGCGCAGGTTGACTCTGTGGTTAAGAAGGCGCATGGCGTATTGGGTTTCATCAATCGTGGAACTAAATTTAGACGCCGAAAGGTAATGTTACAGCTATATAGGACCCTGGTCAGACCCCACTTGGAGTACGGTGCTCAGTTGTTGTCTCCTCACCGAAGAAAGGATGTGGCATTCACAGAAAGATTGCAGAGGAGATTTACAAAGATGTTACTTGGATTGGGGAGCATGCCCGATGAGAATAAGTTCAGTAAAGTCGGGCTTTTCTCCTTGCAGCGACGGATGATCAGAGGTCACCTGATAGAGGTGCATAAAATGATGAGAGGCATTGATAGTGTGGATAATCATTAGGCTTTTTCCAGGGCTGAAATGTTTGCCACAAGAGGACACGGGTTTAAGGTGCTGGGGAGTAGGATCACAGAAGATGTCGGGGTAAGCGTTAGACGCAGAGACTGGTGAGTGCATGGGATGGGCTGCCGGCAACGGTGGTGGAGGCGGATACAATAAGTTCTTGTAAGAGACTTTTGTATAAGTACCTGGAGCTTAGAAAAATAGAGAGCTATGTGTAAGCCTAGTAATTTCTAAGGTAGGGACATGTTCGGCGCAACTTTGGGGGCCGAAGGGTCTGTATTTTGCTATAAGTTTTCTATGTTTCTGTATTTCCATCCATAAAGCCTCACTTAGAAAAGTTGTCTTGTCTGTTCTGACTGTGTTTTGCTGTGACATTTGCTCAGCACTGTAATGTCACCCCTCCTCCTGTAATTCTGCCGTTTTCTCACGTCTAAATATAGGGAAACCCGAAATATCGTGCTGTCCTGCTTGCTCCTCCTACACCCCATTCTCAATAATGTCTGCAATATCTTATCCACTGTGTTGATTCATGCCCTGAGCTCGACTGCGCTTCTTAGAAACTTCCTGCATTAAAATATACGGAGCTCAGGGCACCAATCGCTTGATGCACAACCGTTTGATTCCTGCATCTTTCGGAGGTCTTAACAATATCTGTCTCCATATCGACTCCGCTATCTGCTCTCAAACTCTAAATCCCATCCCCTTGCAAATCGAGTTCAACTACTCTCCTAAAAACTCTCATGCACAGTACTGAGAAAACTTCCGCTAGGATATCAGCTCCCCTTCACTTTATGTGTAAACCGTCTTCCATCTCTTCTGTAGACATTTCACATTCCTTGGAATAAGCACAATGAATTCTGAAGTAATCCCATCTGCACCGTAGCTTCAGCCACGTGCTGAACTGTACGATCTTCCTAGGTCTGGGCACACTGGGACGGGTGGTGCTACTGTCCTTTAATTTAATAGCTAAATCCCTGACCTCGCTGTGCAGAAACACCTTCCCATACATACCGATTTCATTGGTACGTATATGGACCAGGGCGTCGAGCCGCTCACTCACCCAATTCAGAATCATGGAATCTTTTTGTAATTGCAGTTCAGCCTCCTTCTATTGCACTTAAGTCAACTACATTATTTCAAGGTGTTAGGAGAGGGGTCATAGAACATTTCCATTGAAATCCTCCCAATTCACATCTGACCCTGTCGTGCTCTCCACCCTCAAAATGTTTCATCAATTTCGCTGCCACTATGCGTTCACATCAGTTCAGGTTTGGGTTCTATTCATAGAAGCCATCTATTTCTTTCCTCCACACTCGACTCAGTTTTTAGACAATGGGGTTTGAACAGTTTTATGCGCATTAAGGATTTGTGCACTGATAATATATTAATTAGTTTTGATAACCTGTGCAGTAAATATGGCCTTCGGCATCATATTTTTTTTCAATACCTGCAGATTCTCCACTTTGTCAAGCAAAATGTTTCCTCTTTTCCTGAACGACCAGCTGCTATGCTGTGGGACAAACTCACACTTAGCTTTAATAATAAAGGGCTGATCTCTGTACTATACTCGCAGCTGATGTATTTGGGAGTTCAAGATCTAAACAAAACTACGACTAGCTGGGAGGATGACCTTGGTGTGGATCTGGCTGAGGAATATTGGGCAAAAACACTGAATAGGGTTCATTCCTCGTCATCATGTGCTAGACTCGGACTCATACAATTTAAAGTTTTACATGGTTCATTTAAGTGAAGCCAGGCGTGCTGACATATATCCTGGGACAGACGCTGGCTGTGGTGGGTGTTCCTTCTCTCCAGTTGGTTTAGTGCATGCATTTTGGTCTTGCCTTCGGCCTGATTTTCAAAATTATCAGTGAGATTTCGGGGGTGACACTGAGACCTTGCCCGCTTATATCTGTATTTGCTGTGACAGATGATGTTTTGGGATTAAATGCAAACCAGTCGGATATCATTTCACTTATATCGCTTTTGGCCCGTAGGGGAATCTAGCTGGTCTGGAAATCTGCCACTCACACATCTGCTGCTGCTTGGTTAGAAGAGGTAATGTGTTTATTTTTTCTGAAATTAGAAAAGATTAAATTCACTCAGAGGGCGTCTGTGAGAAAGTTCTATTCGAAATGGGGACCTTCCTTGTCGTATTTTGGGAGTCTTAAGGAATTACCTACTAGTTGAGGGCATTTGATTGTACTTGGGAAGTTGCTTCCCTTTTAACACGCATATGGTTTACCTCACAAGGTGGTTGATGAATGGTAATATGAGTGTATTCTGGATCATCTGAGATGTTGAAAATGTGCGTGGGACTTCGTCTTGAAGTAGTGTGGGGGTATGGCTGTGAAATGTCCGTACTTGTATTTGTGAAATGTTGTATTGTAAATACATTAGCTGTCATTGTATGTTCGGGGAGGGCGGGTGAGGGGAGGTTTGTTTATGGGTAAGACTCAGAAGCAAAATGGACGAAAATGTAATCCATTGTGTATTCTATATTGTGCCGTTCCTTCAGCAAAATATATTATGAAAAAAGAATCATAGAGAAGAAATGGTGTGCTGTGACAAGAGGAAGGAAGTGGAGGTGAGTGGAGGCCACAGAGAGGGTGTTCAGATTCAGCCGTTAGAGCAGAACTTTGAGGCACCATTTTCTTGCTACCTATTTCTGATGGTAATCTGTTTAAACGCCGAAATACACTGACCCATGGCCAGGAGTCACAGAGAGAGAATCCCTCCATACAATCCCATCACACACTCCTTGAAACAAACACTGAGTAACGCTCCCTCCGCAACGATCCATCACACACCCCCGGGATCAAACACAGAGTGCAACTCCCTCCATATTGTTTCAACACACACAGAGTCAAGCTCCGTCCATACACTCCCGGTGTCAGACACAGAGATAAGCTCCCTCTACCCCGTCAGATCACACACTGCCGATGTTAGATACCGAGTGAATATCCCTCAGCACCGTCCCATCACACACTCTCAGTGTCAGATAGAGAGCGAATCTCCCTGCACACCGCCCCGTCACACAGTCCCGGGATCAGACACAGTGTGAATCTCCCTCCGCACCGTCCCATCTCCCAGCTCCGGGGTCAGAAACAGATTGAATTTCCCTCCACACCGTCCCATCACACAATCCCGCGGTCAGTCACAGAGTGAGGCTTCCTCCACATAGTACGTACACATTTTTAGGGTCAGAGAATCAGCTCCCGCATCATCACAACACACTCTAATGGAGTCAGAAAAAGTGCGCAACCCCTCCTCCGTTCTCCCCACTCACCAAATCCAGTATGTCGACACTCCTGTTGACTCAAATTGAGTGTGCCTCTCAGAGATGGCGTGTGTTTGTGTGAGCGGATAGTGTGCTGCGGGTAGAGGAAATAGGAGGAGGAGAATAGTGGCGAGAGAAAGGGTGTTAAGATTGCAGACACTGAAGCAAGTAGACTGGAAACATACAACCGGCCTGTGCACGCAGAGGTGTGAACAGACTCAGAACTTTTGATAGTTATCCAGTGGAAGGGGGGAGGTGTAATACAAGACGTCATTTCTCCCTCATACTCCCCACAATTTCCTGTGACTCAGAGAGTGAGGAGAGTCGGGAGAGGTGGGGGGTGGGGAGAGACCGAGATTTGGAGAGCTTTCTTCGGCATTCACTAAGGAGAAGCAGTGAAAGAAGTGCATGGAGTATAGCCAGATCTAACATATAGAAAGGCTTTGAGGAAAGAGAAGCAGAATAAAGGGTGTAAAGGTAGTAAGGTAGAAGGGCTAAAGTGTGTGTTTTTTCAATGCTTGATTCATCAGGTACAAATGTGATGAACTGAGAGCTTGGATACATACATAGAATTATGATGTAGTGGCCATTACAGAACTTGGTTGGCACCAGTGCAGGAATGGATTCTCAATATTCCTGGAATTCAGTGCTTTAAAAGGGATACAGAGGAGGGGTGACATTACTGGTTAAGGATAGTATTACAGTTGCAGAAAGTGTGGATAGTGTTGCAGGATCCTCTTTTGAGTCAGTATCGTTAGACGTCAGGAACAGGAAAGGAGCAGTTACTCTCCGGTGGGTATTCTATAGGACACCTGGCAGCAGCAGAGATACCAAGGAACAGATTGGGAGCAGATTTTGGAAAGGTGCAAAAATAACAGGGTTGTTATCATAGGTGATTTTAACTTCCCGAATATTGATTGACACTTGATTAGTCCCAAAGGTTTAGGTGGGACAGATTTTGTGAAGTGTGTCCAGGATGGATTCCTGTCACAGTATGTTGACAGGCCGACTAGGGATAATGCCAGACTAGATCTAGTATTAGGTAGCGAAGTGGGTCAGGTCACAGATCTGTCAGTGGGTGAGCATCTGTGGGACAGTGATTACTGCTCCCTGGCCTTTAGTATTAACATGGAAAAGGATAGAATCAGAGAGGAGAGGACATTTTTTAATTGGGGAATAGCAAATTATGAGGCTGTAAGGCTAGAACGCGGGTGTGAATTGGGATGATGTTTTTGCAGGGAAATGTACTACGGACATGTGTCGATGTTTAAGGATCTCTTGCAGGATGTTAGGGGTAAATTTATCCCGGTGAGGAAGATAAAGAATGGTAGAGTGAAGGAACCATGTGGGACAAGTGAAGTGGAAAATCTAGTCAGGTGGAAGAAAAGAGCACACATGAGGTTTAGGAAACAAGGGTCAGATGTCTCTATTGAGGAATATAGGGTACCAGGAAAGGAGCTTAAGAAGGAGCTGAGAAGAGCAGAAAGGGGACATGAGAAAGCATTGGCGAGCAGGTTAAAGGCAAACCCCAAGATATTCTTCAATTAACAGACTGGTGCAGAGCAATCAACCTGTCTCTTAATGCGAACAAATCAAAAGAGATGGTTGTTGACTTCAGGAGGGCACGGAGCGACCACTCCCAGCTGAGCATCGACGGCTCCTCGGTAGAGATTGTCAAAAGCACCAAAATTCTTGCTGTTCACCTGACGGAGAATCTCACGTGATTCCTCAACACCAGCTCCATAGCAAAGAAAGCCCTGCAGCGTCTCTACTTTTTACGAAGGCTGGGGAAAGTCCATCTCCAACCCCCCATCCTCATCACATTCCATAGGGGTTGTATTGAGAGCGTCCCATCACACACTCCCGGGGTCAGACACAGAAAGATACTCCCTCCACCCCGTCCCATCACACTCTTCCAGGGACAGACACCGAGGGAAGCTCCCTCCACACATTCCTATTACACACTCCCGGGTCAGGAAGAGTGAAACTACCTCCACAATGTCCCATCACATACACCCGGATTTTACCTCACCTTTCCTGCTAGTCAAAAGTTGGCTGAAGAATTCGGGGATAGGGAGGATTTTGTTGAGGGTGTAAGCGTTCTTGAGACAGGTGGTCTGGCTGATGACCAGAAGGGAATTCGCGGTTATCCTGGATTCAACGTTCCAATGCAACTCCTGGACATTTAGACGATACTGTGACCAGTCCGTGTTCATCTTCTGATAGTGATCCCAAAGAGTCTTCTGTCTCGGTCGGAAGTGATCGGAGAGTGAAGAATCTCTGTCAAGAAACAATGAAATGCTTACGAAGGGTTCATAGAGCGAGTAATGTTAGAGATCTAGAAGATTATAAGGCGAATAGGAAGGAGCTTAAGTTGGAAATAATGAGAGCCAGAAGGGCCATGTAAGGCCTTGTCCGGCAGGATTAAGGAATTTCCCAAAGCATTCTCCAAGTATGTGAAAAGCAAGAGGATAATACTAAAAGAATCGGACCCATCAAGGATGACAGTGGGAAATTGAGTATTCAACCGGATGAATTAGCAGAGGTACTTAATGAAAACTTTGCTTCAGTATTCCCTATGGAAGAGCATCTCGGTGATAGTAGTGATGACTTGCAGCAGACTGGAAAGCTTGAGCATGTGGGGATTAATAATTGCTCCATGATCACAGTGAATGGAAGGGCTGAATAGCCTACTCCTGCACCTGTTGTCTATTGCCCATCACCAATTTATGCTTTCAACTTCCTGCCTGATACCCTCATATTTTGCTAACCTATCTGCTCCTATCCCTCTCCAATGCTATGGTAAAGGATATATGATTATGATCACTATCTCGTTTTGAGGTATGATGTGGTTGCCGGTACCGAGACTTGGATGGCTCAGGGAGAAGAATGGTTACTTCAACTGCCGGTTTTTAATGTGTCAGAAAGGGCAGGGATGGAGGTAAAAGAGCTGTGGGCGTGGCACTGTTGATTAAAGATAGTGACAGAACTGCAGAAAAGGTGGACGCCATGGAGGATTTTTCTACGGTGTCTCTGTGGGTGTAGATTAGGAACAGGAAGGAGTCAATAACTTTACTGGGTGCTTATTTATAGGCCGCCCAGTAGTAACAGGGATATCGAGGAGAAGATAGGAGAAAAGATCATGGAAAGGTGTAATAATAACGAAGATGTCGTGATGGGAGATTAGATATTCCATCTCTATAGCGCAAGGGGTTTAGATATGGTGGAATTTGTTAGGTGTGTTCAGGAAGGTTTCTTGACCATTTGTAGATAAGCCTATGACAGGAGAGGCTGCACTTCATTTGGTATTGGGAAATGAACCTGGTCAGGAGTCAGATCGCTCACTGGGAGAGCTTTTTGGAGATAGTGAACATAATTCTATCACTTTTAAAAGAATTGGAGAGCGATAGGAACAGACAAGTTAGAAAAGCGTTTAATTGGAGTAAGGGGAATTATGAACCTATCAGGCAGGAGACTGAAATCTTAATTTGGAAACAGATGTTCTCAGGGGAAAGTACGGAGGAATGTGGCAAATGTTCGGAGGTCAGTTGTGTGCAGTTCTGAAAAGGTACATTCCAATAAGACAGGGATGTTATGGTAGGGTACAGGAACCGTGTGTGCAAAGGCTGTAATAAATCTAGTCAAGAAGAGAAGAAAAGCTTACAAAAGCTTGAGAGAGATAGGTAATATTAGAGATCTAGAAGCTTATAAAGCTGACAGGAATGAGCTTAAGAAGGAAATTAGGAGAGCCAGAAAGTGTAATGAGAAATTCTTGGCGGGCAGGTTTAAGAAAAACCCCAGGGCTTTCTACAAGTATGTAAAGAGTAGGATGATAAGAGGTGAAAGAATAGGACGTATCCAGTGTGACAATGGGAAAGTGCAATGGAACTTTGCTTCAGTATTCCCAATGGAAGAGGATCTTGGTGATATTAGTGACGATTTGCAGCAGACGGGAAATCTTGAGCATGTGGATATTAAGAAAGTGGATGTGCTGGAGCTTTTGAAAAGATCAAGTTGGAGAAGTCGCCGGGACCGGATGAGATGCACTACAGGCTAACATGGGAGGGGAGGGAAGAGATTGCTTGCCGAAAAATCGTGAATTCCTGCTTGTTCCTCTTGTACTCTATTCCAAATAATAGGTGCACTATCATATTCATGTGTTGATTCATGCCTTGAGCTCAACTGCGCTTCTGAGAAGTTTCCTGCATTGAAATATATGGAGCTCAGGGCATCAGTCGCATCATATACAAAGTGTTGTTTCCTGGCTTTTTCTTAAGTCTGAACAACATGTCTCAATGTCCACTCCGCTATCTGCTCATGAACTCTGAATCCCATCCCCCTGCAAATCGAGTTCGAAAACTCTCAACCCTAGTACTGCCTAACCTTCCCGCTAGGATATCAGTTCCCCTCCAGTTTATGTGTAAACCGTCTTCCATCTCTTCTGTAGACATCCCTCTTTCCTTGGAATAA